>NW_020956300.1:189842-194299 GCF_003031625.1 Empidonax traillii | reverse complement strand
TTTATTTTAATTTGCTTGGAATAAAAACCGGTGTCTTCATTTATCACACCCCTGGTAGGTTCATTTACCAGTTGATGAAGGAAATTGTCCTCTATACACTCCAGGAACCTCTTAGACTGCCTCTTCTCTGCAGCATTGAGCTCCCAGAAGATATCTGGCAGGTTAAAGTCACCCACAAGGACAAGGGCTGACGATTTCAAGACATCCGCCAGCTGCTTATAGAATAATTCATCCCCTTCATCATCCTGGTAGGGCGGTCTGTAACAGACACCTATGATGATGTCGGCCTTGTTGGTCTTCCCTCTAATTCTGGTCCACAGGCACTCAACCTTATCGTTGCTGACCTCAAGTTCAACAGTCAAGAGACTCTCTAACATATAAAGCCACCCCTCCACCTCTCCTACCCTGCCTGTTCTTTCTGAAGAACTTGTAGCCTTCCATAGCAGCACTCCAGTCACGTGAGTCATCCCACCACGTTTCTGTGATGGCGACTACATCATGGCCTTCCTGCTGCACAGTGGCTTCCAGCTCCTCTTGTTTGTTGCCCATACTGCGTGCATTAGTGTACATGCACTTCAGGTGGGCTGTTGATTTAATTCTTAACTCAGGCTTTCCATCTCTAGGTTGATCACTGGAGAGCCCGGTTTCAACCCCTTCCCACTTCAAACCTAGTTTAAAGCCCTCCTTAGTTAGGCTTAGTTAGCCTCGCTAACTTAAGGGCTACAGTCCTCTTTTTCTTCCTAGACAGATGAATCCCATCTGATTTGAAGAGACTAGGTACCATGGAGTTTGCCCCATGGTCAAAGAAACCAAAATTTTGACGGTGCCACCAATCCTTTAGCCATCTATTGAGGAGTTGGGCTTTTTTACTCCTCTCTTTATTTAACTCCTCATCCATCCCAGATAGTACAGGAACTGAGGCAAATATCACCTGTGCTCCTGTCCCCTGAACTGACCGATGTGTAATTACCTTTTGGATACAGTACTCCGATGGGAATGCCTGAACGTAGAATTACTGTGAAGAACTGAAGCTCTGTCTGCGCAGCTAGGATCCCAGGGCTGTGCTTTTACACCTTTTTTTCCTTTCACTTTAGGGGAAAGGCAGCAGTGCAGAGCTCGGAGGGGGTGCGGGGGATGAGGGGAGGACCCTTTCCCCTGTGGGGGTGGCCTTCCCCTGCTGTGGTCCCAATCCAAGGGACTCTTGGAGCCGCTGGCGATCAGTAGCCCCATGTTTGCCCGGACGCCAGCCCAGCCGGACCCCCTGGGAGCAGGGCTTCCTCGAGCCGGCCTGCCTGCCTGCCACAGACCTTTCCCTGGGACACAGCAGGTGGGTGATTTAATGGGGAAGATGGAGAACATACGTGGAGTTATGGACAGGCCGTGAGCTGGGACGGAGGGGATGCTGGGGCCATAATGCATGAGGGAGGCGTGAACTGAAGTTTAGATTGCAATATAAGTTAATAGTAGAATAGCATTTGTTACGTGCTTGGGGGTGGGAGGAGGCAATGCTGATGATCTGTGATTGTTGAAGATGTCCCTGCTCATTGCAGGGGAGTTGAACTAGATGACCTTAAAGGTCCCTCCCTTACAACTGAAACTATTTTATGATTGTAAATTACTCCTCTGTGGTCTGCACCTGCTTCCTCAGTGTTCTCTCTCTGATCTGTTCCTCCCTGAGGTCTCAGCTGGCAACTCTTGTCATTGCAAGCATGAAGCAAAATAGTTTTCTTATGAAGATTTCAAAAAGATCTTCAGTTAAAATTCATAATTTTTTCCTTCTTTTAAAAGAATGGAAAAAACCTAACCAATATTCTTTGAGAATTTATCTTCAAATCAGGTCAAACTTTTGCAAGACTAGTATTAACTCTGTTTCAGCTCGACATGTAATGGACCATTAGATGAATTAAAATTAAGAGCTGCATGTGAATTTTTACTGGCCTCACTAAGTTTATAGGGTCATTGGTAAGAGTGTGGGACTGTTGTGAATACAAATGCTATGTAGCTTTTAGTCTTAGTTGATTAGCCTAATTATCTCAACCTAAAATACGGGAACTGTTTTGTTCTTGTTTCCCTGTTCTCCTCTACCCCCCCACCCATGCTGTTACTGTAATTTCAAGAAGCTCAACTTGAGTGCTAGGATCCCCACTCTGTTCAAAGCTGTATGAGAAGCAAAAGGATAGTATTGCAACCAAGAACGTACAGAGAACATGCATTAGACCAGAAATAGATGGGTAGATTTGCCACTGGGACATGGTGTGAACATGCTAGTCAACACAACAGTCTGTGTTCTTAATAAAAAGCTCCCTTAACAGCTTTGATATATATCAACATAATAGTAAAAAGATTTGGAGTAAAGAAAGATATGAAGGGTGACTTGGAAAAATGAGGCAGTATAATGAATGTTTGAACTACTTTCAGATACATGAGACACAATAGGATATAGCATGAAAGCATTTCATCATTTCAGATGTTGGAGGTGGAGACAGGTCCTCTGGAAGCTGAAACTTCCCTTTGCATCCTGACACGGGAACAGTAAAAGGATATGCAATTGAAGCCAAGCGACTTGTGTTTGACATAACAAAGAATGTGACAAAAGTGCATGTGGTCAAAGAGACAGGTTGGAAAGGGTTATTTCTGTAGTATCTCTGTGAAGGGATGCAAACAGGGAAGATGGCACAGCCATATTAAGCCTTTTCGGTAGCTACAAGATGACGGTCTAAAAGAGATGAGCAGGAAGCTTAGTGCTGCGTATCAAAAATAATAAAACGGTTCATTTTAGCTTGATGTGATTTAGAGCGATAAATTGAAGGTGTAACCTTCTCTGACATTGTGCCAGCCTTTCAGGTAATACAGTGGTATTGTTCATGGTTAAGGAAAAGAGGCAAAGGGAGAATTTGTGTTAGGGGGTATTCTTTAGTCACCTTGAGCTGACAGGTAGATATCCATGAGGAGTCACAAAGAGCATATGTTAAAGCTTTGGTCAAGAAGATAAGAGTCTGTAGTCAATGTTAATGATCTCTCATAAACTTTATATATATAGATACATGCAATCCTGTTAAAATAAGTCCCTTTCTTCTGTGTATGATTGAAAACATGCAGAAATATTTTCCAGAATATTGGATCATTAAACTTGTTAGTTAAAATATACATTTTTAACACTAAACCCAAGGAAACCTTGAAACCTAAAACCTGCAAGAAAATTAAATTTAATCTCTTACTTAAATGAGAATTGTTTCCTTCACTTGCTATGTAAATTTATTAAAAAAAAAAAAAAGAAAAAAATAAAAAAAATTGAAAACCCAACCTCCAAATACCCCAACAAACAAAAACCCACTTCACCTTTTGGACTAAACTAGAATCTTCCTCATCTTGAAAAAGCTAGTTAAAACATGTGTATTCAATTTCTTACCAGAAAAGCCTCCCTTTTCCATTAGTTTCTGGAGCTGGAAGGTAGAGGTTTTTCTGAATTGACAGAAGATGCGAGGAAGTACTAGTTCCAGTTGAAGTAATGGGATTCCAGAGATTGCCCAACATCATCTGTTGGTGTAGGCAAACTTCTGCGTAGTTGTGAGGTAAAAGAGAAACTTGTATTCATTATTTCTTTTATTAAGTAGGAATACATATCTTAAGTTTTATTAACCTATAGGAATTCTTTCATGTCTTCTCATACTTTATTTTCACATGTTTATTGTGCGTGCTGCACATCTTGTACTGGGTGTTGAGAATGGCACAATTTGCTCTGCCATCTTGCAGTTGCTGAATAATTTCCTATGTTCTCTGGCTCCCATATTCAAGTTGTTTTCCCTGCTGTGTTTTTCAATATTTTAAAGAAGTGTTTTGTTTAAGGAAAAGTGTTTTACTGACTGACAAGGGGTTCGCTTACTATTACTAGCTTCCACACACGGTATTGCCTTTTTTTTCTTTCTTTTTTTTTTTTTTTTTAAATTAATCTAAACCAAATCTTTTCTTTCCAGTAGGGCTCTTTGTTTTCTTTTCCCCCCTTTTTCCTCATGGGGGGCCTAAAAAGTCTTTTTCTGTAGTTTGCTTTCTCAAGAAGATTGTAACCTGTCAGCTCTGTTCGCTCTTCATATGTCAAAGAAGTATAAGAGCAGTAGAACAAATTCTGTTAAAGGACATTTCATGTAAGATGTGTTGGAGCTTGCTGACAGAAGGAAGTTGCCAAGTCCCGGAGTATAGATGATTCAAAAAAGGGAAATATTAGTCCTCTCCCCTTCTTATGAACTGTCACTTAGTAGACTGGATAATGTTAACACCATTCTTCTAGTGCTTTGCTCAGCAGTGAAATGGTTGCAAGTTTTAACTTATGTGTCAATTTGTTAACTGTATTCAAATGAATGTATAAAATAAATCACACTTAGAACTGGTTTTGCAGTCTTATGTTGAAATTGCTGACACATATCAAAGATTTATTTTAAATTGAAAGCCTAATGCTTTAC
>NW_020956300.1:182536-188598 GCF_003031625.1 Empidonax traillii | reverse complement strand
CTCCTGTCGATCAGCACCCCCAGGTCCCTTTCTGCCTGGCTGCTCTCCAGCCACTCTGTGCCCAGCCTGTAGCGCTGCAGGGGGTTGTTGTGGCCAAAGTGCAGGACCCGGCACTTGGCCTTGTTGAACTTCATCCCACTGGAGTCAGCCCATCTCTCCAGTCTATCCAGATCCCTCTGCAGAGCCCTCTTGCCTTCTGGCAGGTCGACACTCCCTCCCAACTTGGTGTCATCTGCAAATTTGCTGATGATGGACTCAATCCCCTCATCCAAATCATCGATAAAGATGTTAAACGGGACTAGGCCCAGCACTGATCCCTGGGGAACACCACTGGTGACCGGCCGCCAACTGGATGCAGCCCCGTTCACCAGCACTCTCTGGGCCCGGCCTTCGAGCCAGTTCCTGACCCAGCACAGAGTGCCCCTGTCCAAGCCATGGGCTGCCAGCTTTTCCAGGAGTATATTATGGGAGATAGTGTCAAAGGCTTTGCTGAAGTCCAGATAGACCACATCCACAGCCTTTCCCTCATCCACCAGGTGGGTCACCTGATCGTAAAAGGAGATCAGGTTGGTCAAACAGGATCTGCCCCTTCTAAACCCATGTTGGCTGGGTCTGATCCCTTGTCCATCCCGTAGCTGCTGTGTGATTGCACACAGGATGATCTGCTCCATAGTTCTGCCAGCCACCGAGGTCAGGCTGACAGGCCATTAGTTCCTAGGGTCAGCCTTGCAGCCTTTTTTATGGATTGGGGTGATATTTGCCAACTTCCAAACATATGGGACCTCTCCAGTGAGCCAGGACTGTTGGAAGATGATGGAGAGCGGCTTGGCAAGCTCTTCTGCCAGCTCCCTCATTACCCTAGGATGGATCCCGTCTGGTCCCATAGACTTGTGAGGATCCAGATGATTCAGTAAGTCACCAAGTATTTCCTCCCGGAATACAAGGGGGCTATTTGGTTTCCTATCTCTGTCTACCAGCTCCAGAGGCCAGTTGCCTTGAGGGCCACCTGTCTTACTGGTAAAAACTGAGGCAAAGTAGGTGTTAAGTACCTCAGTCTTCTCCTCATCTCTATTAACTATGTTTCCCTCCAAGTCCATCAAAGAATGGAGGTTTTCTTTGCCCCTCCTTCTGTTATTAATGTATTTATAGAAGGACTTTTTGTTATCCCTAACAGAAGTGGCCAATTTAACTTCGAATTGCGCTTTTGCATCCCTTGGCTGCTCTAGCAGATACCATGGACTTCATCTTGTAGACGTGAGAGGGTTTTGTAAACTCGTCTTAGTCACTTTTGCCTGAGGAAACTGAAGCTTTTGAAGATATCATGAAGAGCGCTGAATTCTTGGAGACTTCTGTCAGAAAAGCAAGTTTGGCATTTGAAGCCAATCTGAATGGCGTACTTTACTGGCAGCGTTAAGCCTGTTGCAAGTAGTTTGCCAAAGCTCTACAAATTAAGTCTGTCTTTTTTGCGTGCTTTTTGGGAGTTACTGCTCACACACCATGACATCACAATCCCTGCGGATTCCTCCTCCGCAGCCCGCACCCCCGGCACCCTGGCTGTAGGCGAGGATCTCCTCCCATCCCTAAACGAGCCCTGCCTACCTTAAGCCCTGCCGGGGCGGCGCGAAGGCACCTCGGCACCGCCGCTGGGACCCTCCCCGCCGGTCCCCGCAGCGGGGCCCCCCATGGTGCGGAGGGGTGGTGGGAGGGCCCGGGCCGGGGGCGGGTCCCGGCGGGGCCGGCGGGCGGTGCCGCAGCCTCCCCCCCGCTCGGTGGCTCGGGGGCGCCTCGGCCGCGCTCTCTGCGGCAGCTGCGGGCGGGCCATGGGGGGGAACAGCCTCAGCCTCGGCGTCCTGAGCCTCAGCGTCCTGCTCTTGGCCGCCGCCTCGGCGGGTGCGGAGCCGCCGCCGAGCTGCGAGGCGGTCCGGAAAGTTTTCCAGCTGCGGCGGCTCGGCCCCCTCGGCGGCGTCCCGGAGTCCCCGCGGGCAGGTAAGGGAGAGCTGGGGGGGCAGGAGGCGCCCGGAGCAGCGGGAGCCGGGGGGCTGCCCCGCCGGGGTGCGGGGACGGCGGGTTTGAATTCGGTGCCGCCGCCGGCGGCGCCGCGAACCGTGGGCACCTCGGGTCACCCCTGGACCGGGAGAACGGGTTCCATAGCGACATCGGGGTGTCTGGGAGGGATGCTTGGCCCCTCACTGAAGAGAAAAAAAGGCTCTTCTCGGGCTGCGGGCACTGAAGCAGCCTGACACCTGCGTAAAACCCCCTTGAGCCCACCCACTTCCATGCCGTATCGCGCAGGAGAGCGAACTTCACCTGGGGCTACCCTGCTTCCAGCCGCCCGCGGGCAGGCACAGGTACAGCGGTGCCGGCGCGAACCCTGAAGGTAGGGGAGAGCCACCGAACGGCGTCTGGGGCTGGTGGAGTTACTCTGGTGTGAAACGAGAATGACTTACACCGCTGCGAGTGGTAGGGCTGCGCGTTTTCTCTGCTGGATATCTGCCTGTCGCTGTAATGGAAAAAAAATTTCCGGGAAAGTAATGTCTTAAGAGTAATTTGAGTATATCTAGCATTTATATCAACAACGAAACTTTTCCTTTAAGAGTGCATCAAATGACATTGCAAAGCTTGTATGTGATAAGATGTACCTCCTTAGATCTGAGGTTTGTTTCCAGCTTCATGAGAACCTCTGTTGACTTCAGTGGTACTAATCACAAAATTAAAATGCAGTTATTTTCATTGTCAGCGATACACATATCTATAAAATATGTTCATGTTTGGATGACAGTCAACTAGTAAATGTGTATCAGTACTTTCTTGACAGAAATTGACTTCTGAATGTAACAAAAGCTGAAATAATGCCCCCGTCACTTTAAAATATCAATAGCATCATTCTTTTTTTAAAAGATAATCTGTGTAGTTTTTATTAACTATTCAAGTTAAGGCATAGTGAGTTTATTTTAAAGGAATCCTTTCAAAATACAGCTTTTTAATGGCTCTAGTTTAAAGCATGACAGATAATTCTAAACTTGACACAGTTGTAGTGTGCAGTTTAAAAATCAAAATACTATATTTAAAAGATTCCCAGTACTTTTGACAAGTTACCTTCTTATCGTGTCCTTGGCTAAAGATTTTTAATTGTCTTTGCTAAAAAGAAAATAAACACTTTAATTGGAAAGCCTGATTAGGCAGGAACTGTGCAAGTGAAAATGTCTGGAAAGTGAAATCTGAGTTAAAGCCCTGTCAGTGGCTTATTTTTTTGGTGCTATTTGTGTGAATAATATCAGCATGAATTATATGTTATCTGTTTATATGTGTGTGAACATATGTATATATTCTGTATCCTAGTATAACTATTACAATTTCTCTTTCATTGCCATTTATGTTGATTACCATACATTCACTTGTGTACAAGGATAGGGAGGAAGTGTGTTGCTTCGAGAGAAAAGAACTACTACGGTACCTTATATATGTTTCTTTTGCTCTGCTCTTCTGATTTCCCTTTGCCTGTATTTTTATACTACCATTCACTCTCATTTCTTTTGACTTTTCTATGTTTTCTGTTTGAAGCAAAAGCCATTTCTGAATTATTAGAATAATAAAAGAATTCTTTTCTATGCTGCTGCCCCTTCAAGCAGCGGGCAGCAGGAGGTGCAGTACAACTGCATGGTCAGCAGCCTTTCACTGTTTGAAGGAGTTGCATTGCTGTGGGCAACCTGGAAGACACCAGCCCTCAAGGAGCCCTGTTCGAGTGTCAGAGTGCTTGCTCTGAGTAGCACTGGTCTCAGAGATACGTGCAACAAATAACTGCGAAGAGTAAAACCTATCCTGAATTGACGATGACAAAAGAAATGGAGATAAAATGAGTATTTTAGAAAGTTTAGGTGTGATTAAAGGTTTTCATAGGCTGAAAACACAATGTTAAAAGGAAAGAAATGTCACTTTTGCTACTGATCTTCTGTCTTAAGTCTTCTTTTGAGGCAAGGTGTAAAAATATTTTAAAACCTGTTCTGATGGCACTTGGCAATGTGTTTGTGTAGAAGACACACACATGCACAGATACAACACAGACACTTTTTGTCAGTGTCCACTTATGAAAAGAGGTGTCAAAGTTGCCTTTATAAGGTTTAATTTGGTTGCTCAAATATAAGCATCTGGCACCATTTGAATTTTCTTAGGGTTTCCAGAATGTCTCATGGGGCCGACAGATACAATACCTCTGAGAGATTTACGTCTTCCTGAAGGGGCAGCGGGTGGTGGGTGGGATACCTTTAGCATCTCAGATGCTCCCTGTGGGCAAGCACAATGCCCAGCCAGTGCAGCCAGGAGCCAGTCAGTTATCATCAAGTATTGGTGCTGACTTCAGAACAAGCTGCATAATGCCTCTATTGCATTGCCTTTACATCTTTTTTTTAGTGGTAGCTTAGACCTAGTTTGTATAAGAATACTTTAGTTTAAATGTCCTAAACTGAGCCACACCTTTTGGGTGGAGTAAGATTGCTAACTAAAGAAGAGCAGGAATATTAGTTGGTGTATGGATTTGTATACGGTGGAAGGCTACCTCTACAGTCAGTAAAATTATAGGGCTTGTACTGGTCTTGTGTTCATTGCATGTATTAGAATAAAAAGTCTGTATCGTTCATATTGGTATTTTTTCCTCTTCTTAGTAGTAATAAAAACTAAGCAGCCTTATATCAGTAAGTGATGAAATTGTAATTCTGTTTCATTTGGGGACTGCCATTTCTCTGTATTTTGAATATATGTTAGTTCAAAACATATGCATTATTTTATGTAATTAGTTTTGCAGCTGTTATATGTAGTTTGTGTGTGTTTAAAGGAGAAGAAAGTACCTCTGCCGTCATATGTAGAAATGCCAGACATATGTGTGAAGGTGATCTTGAAGAATATGGGAAGTACAACTATGAGCTTGTATTGTCGTTCACAAAGCACAAGATATCATAGTGTTGAAACTGGCAACTAATAATCAAAATGAATTAATGTAGTTACCAAACCTAAGATTTTTATTGCTACTCCCAACAGTCAAGACACCTGACCAACTGTTAGCAGTCTTTTGTAGATGTGATTTGGGAACTATAGTACAGACTTATGGTCAGTCCCATCACATGCTATATTGAAACATTTATCTCTTTCCATACTGATTTTAAATGTTAATTGCAAAAGTACTTTGTTTTTTTTCCTATCTGGTTCTGTGCTACAAGTGGAGTGTTGTTGGGACTGTACAGAGAAACCTCAATAATTAAAAATCCTAAAAGACACTTTTTGTTGTATAGAGAATCAAGAATCAAACAATATGCAAAGCATGAAATAAATATAAAAAGGTCTCTAAGGTTAGGTTTAGGGGTTTTGTTTTTGTGGATTAGTATGACCTGAGTTATTTGGAAAAAAATGTTATGTGTTAAGTACTGGTTTTTAAACTTTTTTATTTCCTATGCTCAATTTCTGTATTGTAACCTAATCAACTTTTTTGAAGAATTCCACTCTTTTACCCTATATACGCAAGTTGGTTGATTTCAGCAGCTCATTTTTCTGACGAGTTAAATGGAAGCTCTGAGCTCTCCATGTTATTTTGGTTGCAAATAACATTTCTTTTCTGGTTTTCTTCTCTCAAAATACGTCAAACAGAGAAGTTGTGGATGGCCCATCCCTGAAAATGTTCAAGGCTAGCTTGGATGGGGCCTTGAGCAACCCAGTACGGTGGAAGGTGTCCCTGTCCATGGCAGGAAGGTTGGAACTATACCATCTATAAGGTCCCTTCCACCCCAAACCACTCTATGATATGATCCTGTGAACAGCAGAATAGGATGAACAGTAAACCATTCACTCTTGCCTTTTTGACAAAGGACTTTCAGTAGGTATGTCAGTAAACAAACTTTCAGGCATCTCCTTGCACCAAAAAGCTGAATTTGCACCAAAAAAGCTTATTGAAAAATGTTACATTTGCTGGCACTGTAGAATCCAACAATTCTCAGTGAAGTGGGGAAAAAATGGGTTGGAGATATTTGTTTTCTCAGCAGTTTGCTTGTTTGTTTGATTTCTGTTGGTTTGCTTTT
>NW_020956300.1:177478-182515 GCF_003031625.1 Empidonax traillii | reverse complement strand
TGAGGCAAAGTAGGTGTTAAGTACCTCAGCCTTCTCCTCATCTCTATTAACTATGTTTCCCTCCAAGTCCATCAAAGAATGGAGGTTTTCTTTGCCCCTCCTTCTGTTATTAATGTATTTATAGAAGGACTTTTTGTTATCCCTAACAGAAGTGGCCAATTTAACTTCGAATTGCGCTTTTGCATCCCTTGGCTGCTCTAGCAGATACCATGGACTTCGTCTTGTAGACGTGAGAGGGTTTTGTAAACTCGTCTTAGTCACTTTTGCCTGAGGAAACTGAAGCTTTTGAAGATATCATGAAGAGCGCTGAATTCTTGGAGACTTCTGTCAGAAAAGCAAGTTTGGCATTTGAAGCCAATCTGAATGGCGTACTTTACTGGCAGCGTTAAGCCTGTTGCAAGTAGTTTGCCAAAGCTCTACAAATTAAGTCTGTCTTTTTTGCGTGCTTTTTGGGAGTTACTGCTCACACACCATGACATCACAATCCCTGCGGATTCCTCCTCCGCAGCCCGCACCCCCGGCACCCTGGCTGTAGGCGAGGATCTCCTCCCATCCCTAAACGAGCCCTGCCTACCTTAAGCCCTGCCGGGGCGGCGCGAAGGCACCTCGGCACCGCCGCTGGGACCCTCCCCGCAGCGGGGCCCCCCATAGTGCGGGGGGGTGGTGGGAGGGCCCGGGCCGGGGGCGGGTCCCGGCGGGGCCGGCGGGCGGTGCCGCAGCCTCCCCCCCGCTCGGTGGCTCGGGGCGCCTCGGCCGCGCTCTCTGCGGCAGCTGCGGGCGGGCCATGGGGGGGAACAGCCTCAGCCTCGGCGTCCTGAGCCTCAGCGTCCTGCTCCTGGCCGCCGCCTCGGCGGGTGCGGAGCCGCCGCCGAGCTGCGAGGCGGTCCGGAAAGTTTTCCAGCTGCGGCGGCTCGGCCCCCTCGGCGGCGTCCCGGAGTCCCCGCGGGCAGGTAAGGGAGAGCTGGGGGGGCAGGAGGCGCCCGGAGCAGCGGGAGCCGGGGGGCTGCCCCGCCGGGGTGCGGGGACGGCGGGTTTGAATTCGGTGCCGCCGCCGGCGGCGCCGCGAACCGTGGGCACCTCGGGTCACCCCTGGACCGGGAGAACGGGTTCCGTAGCGACATCGGGGTGTCTGGGGGGGATGCTTGGCCCCTCACTGAAGAGAAAAAAAGGCTCTTCTCGGGCTGCGGGCACTGAAGCAGCCTGACACCTGCGTAAAACCCCCTTGAGCCCACCCACTTCCATGCCGTATCGCGCAGGAGAGCGAACTTCACCTGGGGCTACCCTGCTTCCAGCCGCCCGCGGGCAGGCACAGGTACAGCGGTGCCGGCGCGAACCCCGAAGGTAGGGGAGAGCCACCGAACGGCGTCTGGGGCTGGTGGAGTTACTCTGGTGTGAAATGAGAATGACTTAACACCGCTGCGAGTGGTGGGGCTGCGCGTTTTCTCTGCTGGATATCTGCCTGTCGCTGTAATGGAAAAAAAATTTCCGGGAAAGTAATGTCTTAAGAGTAATTTGAGTATATCTAGCATTTATATCAACAACGAAACTTTTCCTTTAAGAGTGCATCAAATGACATTGCAAAGCTTGTATGTGATAAGATGTACCTCCTTAGATCTGAGGTTTGTTTCCAGCTTCATGAGAACCTCTGTTGACTTCAGTGGTACTAATCACAAAATTAAAATGCAGTTATTTTCATCGTCAGCGATACACATATCTATAAAATATGTTCATGTTTGGATGACAGTCAACTAGTAAATGTGTATCAGTACTTTCTTGACAGAAATTGACTTCTGAATGTAATAAAAGCTGAAATAATGCTCCCGTCACTTTAAAATATCAATAGCATCATTCTTTTTTTAAAAGATAATCTGTGTAGTTTTTATTAACTATTCAAGTTAAGGCATAGTGAGTTTATTTTAAAGGAATCCTTTCAAAATACAGCTTTTTAATGGCTCTAGTTTAAAGCATGACAGATAATTCTAAACTTGACACAGTTGTAGTGTGCAGTTTAAAAATCAAAATACTATATTGAAAAGATTCCTAGTACTTTTGACAAGTTATCTTCTTATCGTGTCCTTGGCTAAAGATTTTTAATTGTCTTTGCTAAAAAGAAAATAAACACTTTAATTGGAAAGCCTGATTAGACAGGAACTGTGCAAGTGAAAATGTCTAGAAAGTGAAAGCCTGAGTTAAAGCCCTGTCAGTGGCTTATTTTTTTGGTGCTATTTGTGTGAATAATATCAGCATGAATTATATGTTATCTGTTTATATGTGTGTGAACATATGTATATATTCTGTATCCTAGTATAACTATTACAATTTCTCTTTCATTGCCATTTATGTTGATTACCATACATTCACTTGTGTACAAGGATAGGGAGGAAGTGTGTTGCTTTGAGAGAAAAGAACTACTACGGTACCTTATATATGTTTCTTTTGCTGTGCTCTTCTGATTTCCCTTCCCCTGTATTTTTATACTACCATTCACTCTCGTTTCTTTTGACTTTTCTATGTTTTCTGTTTGAAGCAAAAGCCATTTCTGAATTATTAGAATAATAAAAGAATTCTTTTCTATGCTGCTGCCCCTTCAAGCAGCGGGCAGCAGGAGGTGCAGTACAACTGCGTGGTCAGCAGCCTTTCACTGTTTGAAGGAGTTGCATTGCTGTAGGCAACCTGGAAGACACCAGCCCTCAAGGAGCCCTGTTCAAGTGTCAGAGTGCTTGCTCTGAGTAGCACTGGTCTCAGAGATACATGCAACAAATAACTGCGAAGAGTAAAACCTATCCTGAATTGACAATGACAAAAGAAATGGAGATAAAATGAGTATTTTAGAAGGTTTAGGTGTGATTAAAGGTTTTCATAGGCTGAGAACACAATGTTAAGAGGAAAGAAATGTCACTTTTGCTACTGATCTTCTGTATTAAATCTTCTTTTGAGGCAAGGTTTAAAAATATTTTAAAACCTGTTTTGATGGCACTTAGCAATGTGTTTGTGTAGAAGACACACTCATGCACAGATACAACACAGACACTTTTTGTTGGTGTCCACTACGAAAAGAGATGTCAAAGTTACCTTTATAAGGTTTAATTTGGTTGCTCAAATATAAGCATCTGGCACCATTTGAATTTTCTTAGGGTTTCCAGAATCTCATGGGGCCAAGAGATACAATACCTCTGAGAGATTTACGTCTTCCTGGAGGGGCAGCGTGTGGTGGGTGGGATACCTTTGGCATCTCAGATGCTCCCTGTGGGCAAGCACAATGCCCAGCCAGTGCAGCCTGTGGCATCCAGGAGCCAGTCAGTTATCATTGAGTATTGGTGCTGACTTCTGAACAAGCTGCATAATGCCTCTATTTCATTGCCTTTACATCTTTTTTTTAGTGGTAGCTTAGACCTAGTTTGTATAAGAATACTTTAGTTTAAATGTCCTAAATTGAGCCACACCTTTTGGGTGGAGTAAGATTGCTAACTAAAGAAGAGCAGGAATATTAGTTGGTGTATGGATTTGTATATGGTGGAAGGCTACCTCTACAGTCAGTAAAATTATAGGGCTTGTACTGGTCTTGTTTTCATTGCATGTATTAAAATAAAAAGTCTGTATTGTTCATATTGGTATTTTTTCCTCTTCTTAGTAGTAATAAAAACTAAGCAGCCTTATATCAGTAAGTGATGAAATTGTAATTCTGTTTCATTTGGGGACTACCATTTCTCTGTATTTTGAATATATGTTAGTTCAAAACATATGCATTATTTTATGTAATTAGTTTTGCAGCTGTTATATGTAGTTTGTGTGTGTTTAAAGGAGAAGAAAGTACCTCTGCCGTCATATGTAGAAATGCCAGACATATGTGTGAAGGTGATCTTGAAGAATATGGGAAGTACAACTATGAGCTTGTATTGTCGTTCACAAAGCACAAGATATCATAGTGTTGAAACTGGCAACTAATAATCAAAATGAATTAATGTAGTTACCAAACCTAAGATTTTTATTGCTACTCCCAGCAGTCAAGACACCTGACCAACTGTTAGCAGTCTTTTGTAGATGTGATTTGGGAACTATAGTACAGACTTATGGTCAGTCCCATCACATGCTATATTGAAACATTTATCTCTTTCCATACTGATTTTAAATGTTAATTGCAAAAGTACTTTGTTTTTTTTCCTATCTGGTTCTGTGCTACAAGTGGAGTGTTGTTGGGACTGTACAGAGAAACCTCAATAATTAAAAATCCTAAAAGACACTTTTTGTTGTATAGAGAATCAAGAATCAAACAATATGCAAAGCATGAAATAAATATAAAAAGGTCTCTAAGATTAGGTTTAGGGGTTTTGTTTTTGTGGATCAGTATGACCTGGGTTATTTGGAAAAAAATGTTATGTGTTAAGTACTGGTTTTTAAACATTTTTTTATTTCCTATGCTCAATTTCTGTATTGTAACCTAATCAACTTTTTTGAAGAATTCCACTCTTTTACCCTATATACGCAAGTTGGTTGATTTCAGCAGCTCATTTTTCTGACGAGTTAAATGGAAGCTCTGAGCTCTCCATGTTATTTTGGTTGCAAATAATATTTATTTTCTGGTTTTCTTCTCTCAAAATACGTCAAACAGAGAAGTTGTGGATGGCCCATCCCTGAAAATGTTCAAGGCTAGCTTGGATGGGGCCTTGAGCAACCCAGTACGGTGGAAGGTGTCCCTGTCCATGGCAGGAAGGTTGGAACTATACCATCTATAAGGTCCCTTCCACCCCAAACCACTCTATGATATGATCCTGTGAACAGCAGAATAGGATGAACAGTAAACCATTCACTCTTGCCTTTTTGACAAAGGACTTTCAGTAGGTATGTCAATAAACAAACTTTCAGGCATCTCCTTGCACCAAAAAGCTGAATTTGCACCAAAAAAGCTTATTGAAAAATGTTACATTTGCTGGCACTGTAGAATCCAACAATTCTCAGTGAAGTGGGGAAAAAATGGGTTGGAGATATTTGTTTTCTCAGCAGTTTGCTTGTTTGTTTGATTTCTGTTGGTTTGCTTTT
>NW_020956300.1:159122-177390 GCF_003031625.1 Empidonax traillii | reverse complement strand
TAAACAAACTTTCAGGCATCTCCTTGCACCAAAAAGCTGAATTTGCACCAAAAAAGCTTATTGAAAAATGTTACATTTGCTGGCACTGTAGAATCCAACAATTCTCAGTGAAGTGGGGAAAAAATGGGTTGGAGATATTTGTTTTCTCAGCAGTTTGCTTGTTTGTTTGATTTCTGTTGGTTTGCTTTTTGGGGTTTGTTTGGTTTTTTGTTTGCTTTTTCAGGAATCAGTCTAGGCTTTTTATCAAAATCTGGGAGATCATGTGTGCAATTATGAAAACAGGAAGCATAAAAGAGAGTGAAGACTGTGATTAGTATAAACTTTATTGCAAAGGCTTTTTGGTAGAGAATCATTATGAATATGCAATTGAATAAATGAGAAAAACTATACTGGAAGGATGAGATAATCTCAGAAAAAGCTGGTCTGTAATACACTTGTTAATTCAAGTGAAAATATTTTTGCTAATTCCACTTGTAGTAACAATGGAAGTCAGTCTGAAATCCAGAACAGGTTACTTTGATGCAATTCCAAGATCATATTTGAATTTTAATTTGGGTTTCGAGTATGATTTACATTCAAGTAATTTGGATTTTTGTTCTATCTCAAGTCAAATTAAGACTTGTTTGGTGTGTGCAGGCAGGGGCACTTCTAATTGCTCTATTTAACTGATATTCAGAGCTCTGGAAAGGGAATTAGTCAGAGACAGAAAGTGAGTTGCTTTGTCATATCAGTAACTGATGTCTGGTTTTGTAAGGACTGTTGTCAACAACATAATTTTGTGTATGTGTGAACATTTCACCTCTGGATCCACAAAATTATCGCCGTGAAAATATTTTTACAATATTTTGAGATTAAAGCCAACAAAAAAATGAGCTCAACAGGGTAGCAGCTTCCCTATCTCTATCTTCCATCTTTCAGCTTCTCTAGTAAGTCAGCAGTGCTCAGTAGCCTTAGGACTTGATCTGACTGGGATGACCTGAAAGGTGGTGGCTGTACTGCTCAGTAGAGGACAGAGGACCAACTCATGGTTCTCATGGCGAGTGGAATAGACTGGATCACGTCTACATTGCTCAAGGCTGGTGTCCTGCAAAAGGGATGGACTGTTCTCGCTTGACGGGGTTTGCCCTTCAATCCTCTTGAGAACCAAAATGATGCTTTTATAATGCCATGGTGCTGTGGGTTCCCTTCCTTCACAATTCAAGCAATCTTAAAAATAGGAGGTCTTTTGGTATGCAGTTGAATGCAGGGTAACATGACTACATGTTTTGTTTGGTGAGCTGGAGTGAGGGTGTATGGAGAGGTGCCTTGACCTTAGTAGGTGCCTGCTAGTAGGGAGATGATCTTAAAGGGTATAAGGAAGAAGGCAAACCTGTACTATACTGTTGCCTAGAGAGTCCTCTGAAAGCAATATTCACAATTTCTAGAAGTGCAGATGAGAGACATTCTGGTGCCTTCTGAAAAGAGCCACAGAAAGAAGTGAGGTGATAGTTTAACAGTGTCGACAGTCAGGGCCAGGTGCTTAAGGCTGATCTCCATCTCTTTTACCGAGCAGTGCTGAAGTACTTTGCAACAACCACAGTGATGGCAGTAATGCTATGTCTGGAGTGGTGCTTGTGACAAAAATGAGTTAACAAATATTAAAGGATGAGCATGAGAATGACTTACGTCTGATAGAGGTTACAAATCCAAAATTTATGTTGAAATAAACCACTGATTTGACAATTGCTTCCAGGCCATGTGGCATTTTAGTGCTGGCTTTTGAGAGACTCTTTGTCATGACAACCCTAGGTCTGTTTTGGGATTTTTCAGACTCTGGATTTGATCTCTTTGAATCAAATAGACAGGGAGAAATTTACCACACATCTGGCATTTTCTCTTCCTGGCAAAAAACATCCTCATCCTGTCAGCATTTGTTTATCTCAATGTACTGAAAATACAGATTTTTACAGCTGAGACCATGAATTAAAGTTTGAAATCAGTTCCAGGTAGGTAAACTTACATATCAGAAAAATTACATTTTTCTTCCTGAGCTGTCTTTCCTACACTCATCCAGATTGTTTTCAGTTTTAAAACCTTTCCTATACTGTAACTGTTTATGGCAATATATTTTTATTACAGTTTTTTTATTACAAGTTATATTGCTTCTAGCTGTCTTGTGATCTTGTCTCAAAGTAGATCATAGTGTGGAACCATCAGAATTTGATACTGAAAAGAGCCAATATGCTTTATCAGAGCAGAAAATGTTTTCTCTCTGCATTTCAAAATTGGTTATTGATAAAACAATTCTTGTGGAAGATGGGAAGGTTTTTTATTTGTGAAAACACAGAAAATAAATGTGGGGGTTTTTTAAAATTGCTTGTGCTGAAATGGAGTGACACGTTTCATACCCTCTTCTGAAATATTATCTATAAGCTGTTACTTGTTCTTTAGTTTTATAAAGAAACAGCTACAAAACTACTGTGGATTTTGGGCAATCACTCAATTTTTTAGTCATTTGAGTTCTTTGCATGTTGCTTTTCCTGGCCATTGAAAGCAGCTGTCTTTAATGAGCTGGAACAAAAGTAGGTCAATAAAATGAACTTTATATGTGCATGATTAGCAGTCTTAAAAGTATAAAACAAAATTCCCTTAGGGTTGGGAATGAAACCCATGTTAAAAAGATGCTACTTAAAAAAGTATTTACCATGAAATCAATGGACTAAAATAATATTGAAGAGTCAGCTGAAACCATAAACCATAAACAAATATTCATTATTATTTTACAGTTTTACTGAAAGTCTAAATGAAGCTATACTAAAGCCCATATTAAGGGTAGATGAAATTTCATATTAGCTCCTGCTGTACAAAAGGCAAAGATTTGAGAGTAAGCAGAGCCTAACATTTGTTTAAAATACTAAGAAAAACTTGGGTAATACAGCTAATTTAATTTCATTTAAACAAATACTATGCATGTCTATGCCTGTGTACACGTAGAACTGCGTGTGAGTGGTTATCATGTGTATTATTTATTAATAACTAAAATCTGGTGGGTGAAAGGTCATACATACTGGAAAAATGGCTCAGGTTTTGTGGAAGATCTTTACTGAACCTCACGGGGAAAAAGGAGGTCATTGCTTCTGGGAAGTGAACTGCTACTTACTTGTGAAGGAGACACAAGTCTGATTGTGAAATCATAGTTTATTATACAACAATGACATTGTCTAAAATGATGCTGTATGCAACACAATATTATTTGTGTTTCAGGCAATGTGATAAAACACTTCGCCAAGTTTTCTCCCTTAAATTTTCAGTTCCAAACAGAGGGAGAATATTTTTATGTAATTATTATCTGCTAAGATTTAGAGTCTAAGGTAAGTCATCCTCTATAGATGGAAGTGAGGTAGAGTTTTTTTACTAATTTTTAAATGCTTCCTAAAGCAAAGCAAAAACCTTCCCAAATCCAGCACAGCTGTATCTTTTATTTGAAATAACTGTAAGTGTCCTGCTGGTGTTTTGACTTGTATGAAAGCTGTGTTGAAGCTTGAAGATTAAGCTGTTGCACTGGGGAGACTACTGTACCAAACTGTAGGTCTCAAATAAATCACTTGTGATAAAACTGTAAGACTATAGCGATGTAAGAGTAGAAAAATATGTCTATTTTGGAGTCCTCTTTTTTTCAGCCTTTTCATAGTTATTTTGTGTAGTAAGTTTACAGAAGAGCTTAATACTCATTTACTGCAGTATTGTCAGGAGTAGTGTGAATTGTAAAGGTGACACACGATAAGTAAGGAAGAGGTTTGATTATACACTCCTTAGAGTTAGTGATGATAAACACAGCTCAAAACTGTAGTCAGTGAAGATCATGATCAGCCTTTGGCTATGTACCCTTAGAGAACAGCTAGAAAATCTAAGTTCTTGTTGATGAAAATATTTTAAAAGTGTCTAATTTTAATTTTTTTAATTATCTTTTTGATTCTTAATTCTTTTCACTTCAGCTATAATAAAATAGCTACCCTAGCAATGAAAAGCAGACATGAGTGTATTCTTTAAGTTCTGCCTGCAAATCAACATTCAAACTGTCAAAGTTTTTCTGCTTTTAAGACTTTCTATGCTTAATTAATTAATTAATTCTATTTGTGGCCTTGAAAATGTATTTCATATTGATATGCTAACTTTTTTGTCTGAGTTCATGTGTTCACTCCACTGCAGAGAAGCAAGTTATGAAAAGAGTACATAAATCTTCATTGGGACGCTGCATGATTCTGTTTTCTTCATGTTTTCAACTTGTGAAGAACAGAAGAAAGTCCTACTGCAGACAACGCTTAATTAATCTAGATTAATTTTTCCTTTTTCTTTCATTTAATTCTAGTTCAAGCTGCTGCTGTGTTTCTTATTCTGACAGATTTGTTGGACTCTTATAATCATACTTAAAATTTTCTGAGCTTAAGAAGAATTTAAGGGTAGCTAGGCATATCAATCTTCAAAAATATGAAACCAAGAAACAGGAAAATGTGCTAAGAATTTTGCTATAAAATAAATATGTATGTATAAATTTATAATTTTGTGTACCAGGGTTCTCGGAATGCTTTGCGAAATTGGAAGTTAGAGGAGCAGGTTTAGAACACTTGTTTCTAGCATCTGGTAGAATAAAAGG
Source organism: Empidonax traillii (assembly GCF_003031625.1). NCBI lineage: Eukaryota > Metazoa > Chordata > Aves > Passeriformes > Tyrannidae > Empidonax > Empidonax traillii. The sequence continues at coordinate 172,757 of NW_020956300.1, read as the reverse complement.
ATTTAGAAGCCAAAGTGATCCTGAGGTATCTCAGCAGCAATGGTGAACTGAAAGAGCACATCAAAGGAAGAGTAGAGAGAACTCTTTTAAGAGCAATATAGGAGCAGTGGGTTATCTCCTGGTTATCTATATTATAATTTATTTGTTTTGTGTGTTTTTTTTCCCCCTTTTTTTTTTTTTCCCCCCCGAAAAGAACCTAAAGAATGTGCGTAAGGGAACAGAGAATATAACATAGTAAGTCTGAAATTGGTGTGGCACTGAAATGTGTTCAAACAACTTAATAACATCATTCCTCCATTTTACAGTGTCTGTTACATGATTAGATAGCTGCTTGTATTTTTTTCAGCAGTAGTGAGTTGCCTTGTATTACAAGCAGAAGATAATATTCAGTAACCAAATAGGAAAAAAGACTGTTGCAATGCAATACTGGGAATATTGCTGTCAGTATAAACATTTTTCCTCTCGATGTTTGTCAGGTGTATTGCTGCTGGCATACTATAGGCTGTACGTTGGCTTGTCTTGTACTGGAATATTCTTTGTGGGATAAACTCTTTAGGAATAGTAAAAAAAAATGGAGAGAACTGCATGTCATACCTGTGGTTAGACCTTTCTGGTATGATGAGTTAATGTTGCTGTGGGCTTATTTATCATTCCTTTAATTTGTTTATAAGTGGATGGGATGTTAGTCCAGTTTGCTGCTTGTTGTTTTTACAGTATGCTTTTTTAAAATTCCTATTTACTGTAGCTAATATTTAAATTAATTAGTATTGAATACTTCAGCAAATGTATCTAATCATGAGTGAGAGGATTTAAAAGGATTAATGGAAGTTTGCAGTTTTATTTCTTTTATCAATGTCAGCTTAGACATCTTTTGCATCAGAGTTATCACGCTTGGTTGCTTTGGGGTTCCATGAGTCAGTCCATTATTGCCTCTGCTACTTCCCCACGTTTTGTGGAGTTGTAGTTGCACTGCAGTTCTTGCCCCCTGCAGACAGCCCTGTACCCAAGGCCAGCTTTGTGTTGCTTGTGTGCTAGTGAAGGTGTTCAGCTTCCTGCACTGTGGCTTGTGGGTGTACCAATCCCTGAGTGTTAAACTGCTACTGCAAACCACTCCAAAGAGATTTACAGGGTTATCACTTGCTTAAGTTAATTTTAACATGCAGAGGTTATGTTCTTACTTTTGCGTGCCACCATGAAGTCAGAGTCAGACTTGTGAATTCTGTGTTGTTGTAGAGTTTCTTAAAGTAAGTAATGATTTTCCTGTATCATAATGATATTTACTGCAGCTTATGTCTGCAAAATGGATTTACTTCAAGACACATATTTTTACCATGGGCAGTAAACTGTTCTTGTATATATAGTAAAACTTTTGTCTTTATAAATATGGAATTATGTCAATTCCCTAACAGCATTCCTCACTAAAACGAATTAGTTTTGCCTGAAAACTTACATCATATGACCTAAAGCATGAAGCAGAAAAGGTCCTTTAAAAATTAAGAGAAATTCTGTAGTATTTAATACTGAAAGTTTAAATCTATCCTCCTTTCCATATCTGCTTTAGGATGGAGTGCAAGAAATTGTGAAGGTGGAAACCAATGATGCTAGATTCAGCAAATCTGAGACTGTATTATCTGCAATTAGCAAGGGAAATGTTTTTATTTGTCATGGGAAGCAAATTACCTCTGTGCAGTATTGTAGAGACAAGTGTTCATCAAGGACTCTGATAACTCCACTTATTTTTAATGGTCCATATAATTTACCTATTTCATTCTGGTCTTGTGCTTTTTAAAATGTGATTTCTAAGGGATCTGCTGTATCTTCTTTAACACGAGTTCCTGCTTTAGAATTGGGATTGCTATATGTAGATAACTACACTTTTTCTCTTGTGTGCAGCTGAAGTGCTACACATAGATGAAGGGACATGAGTTTGATCTAAGGTATTTAAACATTTCACCATTCTTCTAGAATGCTCCAATCCAACTCTCAGTAGCTTAACTTTTCCTTCTTAAGTTTCTGGAATATATTTTTTTAAAACTCCTGATTTACTTAAGACAACTAACAGAATATTTAGGATACAAAGTGTGTAAGGCCTCCCTTTCCTTATAGCTGTATTCATACTCTCTTAGAATGATTAATCAGAGGAAAATCTGCAAAAAAATTATTTTAAAGGAATGTTAAATCTTGTAGATTTAGTGGTAGGAAAATAAAGGTTAAGGACACAGAGGTAGTGTAAGAGCTGAAAGTGGGTGCAGAGTCAAGGGCAAAGTGGATTTAAGTTGACTTTTTAATTTCTTACCTTTTTCATTCCAATCATAATATTCCTTTTTACCTATTATGAAGCAAGAGTGATGCTTGCTAGAAATCTTGTGATACCTGTCAGTGAAACAACTTATCTGAGAACAGAATTTGGACTGGACTGTTAAATTTTGTATTAATATAATTTAAATTTTCACATATTTCTTCTTTCATTATGTGTTTTTTCCTTATTTTATAAAGCATTGTTTTATATAGTATATATATTAAAAGATTTTAAATGCCACATGATAACAAGGAAGGTAAATAAGGTCTTTTGATTCTTGATTATCTTCAGTTTTAAAGTTACAAAAGTACTTAATTGCCCCTCTGGAATTTCATCGTGCCCAAAATTTGAAAACATACTTCTTTCTAGAAACATTTCCTGTTAATGAAGAAGTGAGTCAGTGTGATGGATACATGGGAACGTTTGACGTTAGAGAAAGGCATGGTAAGGGACTGGAGTTTAGGGCTGCTCCATATAAAAGTTAATATGAGCATATTCGTTATGAATCTGTTGGGAATGGGCTTTCCACTGGTGCGTTTGTAATATTTAGCAATAGTTAGCTGTTTCTGGTCCAAGATTTACAGAACCACAAGAGCCTTGATCTGGTGCAGCATTTTAATATTCTGGAGGATCATGGAAGCACTGAATGGTTTCAGTTGGAAGGGACCTCTAAAGGTCATCTAGTCCAACCCCCTGCAATCAGCAGGGACATCTTCAACTAGATCAGATTGCTCAGAGCCCCATCTAAGCAGATTTTGGATGTTTCCAAGGGTGGTACATGTACCACCTTTAAGTGATGTACAATGCATATTCAATATATTTTAACAACACTGGGTAGCAATATTCACAGCTGGAACATGATTGCAGTGTCAGGGAAATTATATGAAATTATTAACTGTATTAAGTGTACTCTTCCCATGGAATTTTAGTTGGTATCCCCTTCTGTTTAATGAGGCCAAACATCTTTAAAGTTTTGGTATTTCTTTTGTGTGTCAATACCTATATGTAAAAAAAAGGAAAAAAGTAGCTGTTTTCTATGTGTTTGTGTTTTGCATAGTTCTGGTTTATATTAATCAATATAATTACCTTATTACCTTTTCCTTAGGTGTTGATCTCCAGGTTTGTACTTCTAGAAATCTAACGTGCTGTACTAAAAAGATGGAAGAAAGGTATCAGATGGCAGCAAAGCAAGATATGCAGCAAGTGCTTCAAACATCAAGCGCTACATTAAAATTTTTAATATCTCGTAATGCAGCTGCTTTTCAAGGTAAGGCTTTCTGCTTTTTGTTTCCAAACTTCTTCATGCTTTTCTTGATTTTTATCTTTGATTGTTTTATGCATGTAATAAAAGTAATCTGCTAATTTTTAGCTCCTCACTATGCTTTTCTGCTTTCAAATAAGGAGTGTTAAATAAGGCGAGTGATTAGGAGCTGCATTGCTTTTGAAATTTGTGACTTTAAAAAAATATATTTGCAAAAAAGTAAGACACTGTTTTAGTAAGATTCTTTGATTTTAATTGTAAACCTGTAACCTGACATTCCTCTTGAACTTCTTTAATTTAGGTGATACTTAAAAGCAGAATTAATACCTGGAGTGCTACAAAAGAGAGATTTTTCTTTTTACAGTATTCCCACTCACCATGTTCTTTGTCTTGTTCTATAAATGTGCTTGGGTGGCTTGGTTTTGATGTTCATTTTTGGGATCTAGTTTTGTAAGCTTTTGAGTTTCTAAAACTAATTGAAAAAAATTTTAGGTTGAGCAGTAGTTGTTCTAATGCACAAATAGGAAGATACCAGATAAATAATAGTTATTTGGACTGGTTGTAGGCTTGCCTATTCACAATTACCCTGCATATACTATTCATTTTTTTTCTGACTTAATAAGGCATAAGTTAATGCAGAAATTGGTTAGGAGCTGGGAAGATGTGAAAAACAGTGGTGATGCAAGATCATAAGTGATAGAAAGGGATATACAGTTCACGTGTGTTGAGGACAAAGTCCTACCATCTTGTTTTTTGTCTATTAATATGTACTTATGACCTTTATGACCACTTGATTGGACAGGATAACATGGTAACCGCATATGGGCTTGGGAAGCTGTCTTATGGTGACTCTGTTGTTTTTAACCTGTGAAGTTGAAATGATTAGCAGAATGGGGTCATAAAATGGGCAGAAGTTGACTTTGGCGTTCTAAAGACTTCCTTTTTTTGAAATTTAGGCTGTTTAAGGCTAAAACCAACTTGAAGTTGTTCTCTACCTTCTGGGAGTTTTGCCTTTAAGCCTGCTTAATGCAGCTGTCAGTGGGTGTTATGATCAGCAGATCGTTGGTAGAATGTGCAAAGAAATCTTTCCCTTGCTCTCTCTGCCTTCTTCTTTTCAACTTGCGTGTATTAGCTTTTTTTGTATCATAAGAGTATAATATGCTGTATTGCTTGGCTGACCTAGGGCTGTAGACTCTGCAGAGCTCAGAATTAAATGAGGGCTGTACTCTTTGCCTCAGTGTTTTAATATCTCCTCCTTTCCCCCAGTGCACAAAAACAACCCTTGGCTACCTAGATAATATACTTGTACAATCCCAAGATTTCTCAGTCTTCACAGGAATGGGACTTAAACGACATTATAATGAAATTAAGTGAATTAAGGACCCCAAAACTGTATTTCTCTTGCTTTTATGTCCTGTGGGGCTAGTCAGTGGAGTATTTTCAGAATGTGTGAAGGGTACATCTCCCTTATTCAGTTTCCCTGAGAGGAAATTCAGGGAGAATTTCCTTTCAGGAATTTTCCCTGAAAGACAGGGATACATAAATGCCTTTGAGGAGAAACAGTTATGAATACATCTGGTATAATCTGAGTGGTTATTCAGGCGTTTGGCTCTAGGCCCTTCTCAGCTAGTACACATTAAAACCGTATGGCCCGTCAGCCCGGGGGGATTCCCCAAACACGATGTCAGAGGCTAACATGAGACATATGCACTTCTAACTCTTCTAGCAGTGCTAATTTACAGTGTAGAAGGAAATTCAAGAAGCACTGATGCAAAGAAAGAAGCCTGCCTCTGTAGCCTAGTCCTCCTTCTAGAGGGATGGTTTCAGGACTGCTTGAGAATTATAGTATTTGGGTTTTTTGGTGAAACGTGTAAGCATTTCTTGATGCAGGAATGCAAGCCATCCTTTCCGGATGTAGCCTAACACTTACTGATTCTCCCACTGTCTGTCTTTCATTGTTTACTTTAAAACAAATATTTTTTGAAGACATATACTTTAAAGTATATCTATTTTATATACCTTACACACTTCATATGTTTTTGAAGTACATGTATTAGTCCATAGTACTTTCGTCTTTATTTTCCTTTTATGTAAAGAAGTGTAATTGAGAGAGAATGTTTCATGGATTCTGGTATTATTTAGATTTAAAGCCTTGTGTAACCTTGAAGTAGTTATTTAAGGAAAAACATGCTGTTGGACATACAATTCTTTATTGAAAAATTCCAGCCATTGCTAACTAACATTCAATCTAAATAATTTCAGATTCAGAAACCATAATAAGATGCTGCTGATATTTTTTCAGTTTTGAATTCTAGAACATAGTAGGACATTAAGCCTGGTCTGAATTCAGTTTTGACAGTGCTTTGAGCAGGAGTTTGGACTGGAGACCTACTTAAGATCCTTTACAGTCTGAATCACTGTATGTATGGCAGGGTATCTATCTCACCACCAAATCTTTCAGTATTCCCTTTATGTTTTGATGAGGCTGGGCTGGGCAGCTAGGAGTATTATTGCCTCTTCTGCTACTTTGGCAACTGGAGAGACATCTTAGGAGTTGGGCAGGAAGTGTGAAGAGAATTGTTGGGGTATGTACAGAAGGGAGCAGGTGTCATGGACTTTGTCACTACTGTCACGTGCCTCTTTTCAAAATATATTGAGGCTGGATGTCTTGGCCCAACGTGGGTGGACTGGATCCAAACAGAACAAATAATATTTTCTCTCAGTTTCTTACGTATTTTGTAAAGAGAAGTAGGCAGTTAAATAAGCAGTCTGTACCTGACTCTGGAGGTCTTCAGAGGTGTGTTTTCACTCTGCATCAAATACTAGAGACCTTGAGTCTTCAGGACAGCTGACTACCAAATATGAAACGAGACAGCTGTCTGCCTTTCTATCTCTTAACTGTATATGTGTGTATGTATCTTTACGTGAAAGTAAATTCATATATATATTGGCCTATCTTTGTCACCATCTAATGTTTTTCAAAATTATGTGGGTCTCTAACTGCTGCCTGCTGACAGTAACTATTGGTAATTTTCAAACGTTGCAAAAATTCCATGTCTCTTAGGTCATTTCAAGCTAATATGGTGCAAATTGCACCTCTGGTGTACTTCTTCCTAGTGAATACTATTACAGTTTTTTCCTTAAGTTTCAGGGTATTTCAGAATTTATGTTTTCTTTTTCATTGTGAGTCTATTTCTTTTTAAGACCTTTGAGGATTGGTAAGGGAACAGAAGGATAGGTGAGAGTAAAGTTGATTAAGATGTTAATCTCGTAAGTGGGAGAGACATTAAGGAGAGCAGTAAATCATTTTTCCCTCAGGAGAGGTGACTAGAGAACTTAAGCTGTGTGCTAGTCATGTTTCAAGATGGTTATTTTAATAAGATAACGTTCTTGCACATCTCTGCATTTTTAGTATTTCTTAATATTTGAGGTAAAGACTGTGAGTGCTGTATGGGGATAGCTGTAACCATAAAAACTAATGCTTTTTAAACCTGATCTGCAGTGATATGGAGCGCTGTCCAACAGAACAGCAGATCTTGTGTCACTGCACTGTTTTTCCACAAGAGCGCTCATAACCCTTTAAAAAGTGACAATGTATGACATAGAACAAGGTAACAGCTTCTCTGCTTGAATGGGAAATTTAGAGATAAGAATTCGGCTATGGAGTCTAAAGCAAATGAACTTTGTGCTACTGCATTTGGCAACTCTGGTACTGTACAATAGTTTTTATAAATACGGAAGCATCAATCATTTCTGAGTGTGGCAACTTGGCACTGAAACAGTGGACTTGGCAAATGTGAGTTTGTATGCGGGAGGTAATAAACTGCATTCTTCAGTAGAGCATTGCCTCACACTTTTCCTACTGTGTAGGAAAAATCTAATGCCTTTGCAATGTAAGTTCTGAAGTATATTGAATCAGGTTTTCTTGATGCAGTTTCATTTTGTTCTGTGAAATTACTGCTGTGTGATAGATCAATGTCCACTTTATCCAAGACCAGAATTAAAGGAAGTCAAACTGTTATATGGTATTGTTTGAGATCATAGTACACAATTACTACATTTAAATATGATAAAGTTTTAGTCAGTAGATAAAGTAATGTTGAAATCTTCTGAGCTTCTTTCTCTGGTAAGGCATAAGAAAGAATGAAATTTCTATTCATCCTCTGTCTGTAGTAGATAAAAAACCAATGTTGTCATACTACATCAAAAAAAGTATAGACTCAATATTTGCAAATATTATCAAATTTTCCAGTGACAACATAAAATGATTTTTAATTAAAATGTGGGGGATTCTATGTTTACAGGTGTTAGAAACAAGCTGGACAAGACAACAGTTGCCAAGAACTATGGTGTAAATAGGATAAATTCTTCTTGGGAGGCCTGGGGTTAGACTAGACTGCTCAAAAGACTTTTGACAGACCTTGAGACAGGTTTAAAATGTGATTTGCAAAGAAAAGTTAAGTGATTTGAATGTTTTAACTAATTTTAAGCTTAATCTATGGGTGCTCTAACAAAAAAGGGTTTATTCTTTAATCTCTCTCCAAGAAGATTACACAGTTCTCTACTATAACATAATGGGATGGATTGCTTCTGTCATAAAGATGCTTGCAAGGTGGGTTTAAATTTAGAATATTATATCTCAGTATTAAATGAACAAAAACTTGTTTAAAACTTTGTACACAATTTTTTTCAGTATCAGTATTACAATTGGACTGTTTTATATAAAGCTAATAGATATGTAGACTGTCACTTGAATAGATACTTAGTAATTTTGTTATTTTGAACTACATATTCTACACGGGAAATTCAAAGATTTTTGCAGTTTTTACAACATAGTCTTATTTTTAATGTATTGTTTTGTTTTGTTTTGTTTTGTTTCAAATTGCATCTTGGTTAACCTGTCATACTGCTTAGAAGAAGTGGAATCATGTACTGCATTTTCAAAGGCTTTGTGAGAGGTAAAACCAGTTTTCCTTCCCAAAAAAAGTAAACTAACCTTATCTAATCTGGTTTTAGGTGGAATTTTTAAAGATAGATATGTCTACATCTAGAATGGGTAAATCTGATTGCATTTAAAGTGGATTTTTAAATTAGAAAACCATCTTGTTAAAACAGCAAAAAGGAAAAGTGAGGGAGAGTAGAATTGCATCAAATTGGAATTAAAAAAAAAAAAACAACATTAAAATACAGTATTACAAAATTTAACCATCTACGTATTGACTTTTCATTTAAATAACTACACCTGTACTTAAGTAGATGAAAGTATAGTAAAGAGATAATTAAGCCAGGAAATATGCAAAAAAGAACTGTACTATACACTCAGGAGGAGAATTTTGCTTCTGTGGAGACACAACACCAAAGTTATTGTTAAACACCTCAGATCTTGTCAAATGTCACTAGAAACCTATGATTAAACAACTGAGCTGAGTGCAGTGTCACCCTTGACTGTAAGGAAAGCTAAATTTCAAATATTTAGCTCCCTGCACTGAGGTGTCTGAAGCTGTGCCCCAGTGAGTGTATTCTATGCACCAAAGTAACAGCCCTCAGAAATTCCCTACTCTGAAACCTTATGGCCACCTTGTTTGAGGTAGCTCAAGGGCATGAGTAAGGTCTGTGAACAAGAGTAGGTTATTGAGCAATAAGCTAATATTTGAGTTTCTAGCCTATCATCTACTTAGGGATGATTACTTTTAACCTGAAGTAAATGAAAGCTGGCTTACTGCTTGGAGAGAACTGCTTCCCTCCTCCCAGAGAGATACAAATGTGCAAGTACATTATGTGCAGATATTGTGAAACCTATTGTTCACCCCTTTGCCTATCATGGGGCAATATGCTTACATGCAAAATAGGAAGTGAATCCCTACCTTTCTTTCTGTTCTTCTTTAATGAAGCACAAAGGTATGTGTGTCTTGTAATGTAGTAGGTGACATAGTGATTTTAACAGGGGTAATGAAACAAATTTTTGCTAATATTAAACAGATCATTACCAGGTGCAGGTAACTGTACCTTGATTCTTGAAAGAATTATTGACACAGGTAGTGTCAATTCTTAATAAATGTATGAATTTCAGCTTGCTTTAAGGGCTTGAACTTAGGTCTGTGCAGGCTAGAGGAGTGTCATGATAGAGATCTGCTCAACTTTGAGTTCCAGAAGAGAATGTTTTATATTCACTGTTTCAGTGCATTTGAAATGCATATGCATAGCAGGTCTCAATACAGCATGTTACAGATCTACTGTAGATCAGCTGCATAGCTGCTCAGCACTTCTACAGTAGCCATTTATGATGGGGTTTTAGGTAGTGTCTAAAAATACAGTGGATTTCACTGAGGAGGGCTGATTGTTTCCTGAATTATTTACTTTGCAGTGTGTAACTCTTAGACTTCCCTGTTGCAGCTGTTCTGATCTATATGGAACATGTATACAGCTACTTAATATTCACTGGGACAGAAGCAAAGTGAAAAATGAGCTTTGTGGTTTGGTGGTTAGGGTACTTCTCTGGCACAAAGGAAGATTGCTGCTCCAGTGAGTATTTTTAATTATTTTTATAATGTATAAATATAGTCTACATTAGCATAGTTTCATCTGCCAGGCCTTAATCACTTTAGAACAAGTATTTTTCAAGGTGTTTATGAGCTCTGTGCTGGATATACTTCCAGTGTCCGAATGTCATCCATTTTGATGCCCTTTTCAATGAATCCTCTAAGGTCATTAGACCTTTAGAAATAGCAAATTATGTGCTGAATGGGAGACAATTAGCTAACTTCTCAGAAGAGTGAAAAGAGATGCATCTAAATTCCAGTGGACATTCCCCTCCACTGCTACCACTGCGATAGCCAAAGGCTGGCTGCTTGTTGAAATGAACTTGTGCAAAGTATTGTGTAGATGTTCTTCAGAGTCAGGCTTATTATGTGACTGAGAGGATTTCTTACAAATCAAATAAATGTGTTATTTTTTTAATGAAGTATACCAAGTCTTTGTTTCCTATTTGTGTAAAATGTGTTATGTATAAATATAATTATTTATTGTTAGGTATATAAAATAATGAAAAAATTGGAAAGTCCTAGTTCTTTATATTGTGCTTGTGAGCTCTTTGTGTTTTGTAAGATGCGATAATGTAGTTATAATTTAAAATGTTTGTAGATGTACAGAATGGGACCAGAAATTTGAAGTTATAGTATGGCATTCCTTTGTGTTTCTATTATGTCAATACAATTTTAAGCTAAAATAGTTTGTGAACCAATTTTCTTGCTTTTGCCTAACAGAGTTTTACCTTATGTTATTTTAAACAAATTGTTGGTAATGTAAAATACCTGATTATCAACAATGAGTATTTAGTTTTTCATTCCTGATCTATTACTTAAAAGCTGCAAGAAAGAATCCTATAAGCAAAGGCCTAGTTCAACCATATTAAAATTCTAAGTACATTTTAATTTGCTTTCTGCTATGTGATTGTGTTATACAGAAGCTATTACCTGGCTGCCACAGACAATTTCCCTTTCTCATTCTGATTTTATTGTAAATGATTGTCAACCTAGTGCAGGAAACTGCAAATTCAATTTTGATCAATCCCATGAGGGACTTGATACTTCATGACTTACTCTTGTTGTTTTAAACATAAATGGAAATAGCAATCTAATTTAAGGGTTTCCTTTGGAGTAGAAGATTAAAATCTGTAATTTCTTTTATGCAAGGTCTTTTTCTTTATTGTGTTATTAGGTAGAAGCTAATATTTAAGGAGCTTTTGTAGTGATTACCCCCTTGGGAAAGATTTAACTTGTTTAATATTTCCATTTTATGTTTAATGGTTTATTAAACTGGCTTTTTCTTTCTTTCTTTCTTTTACACCTGGTGATCATAAATCTGCTGTTTTCTTTTAAAGGTAATTTTTTTGAGTATTTATTATAATTAAAGTTTTAAAGATAACCCTTGCCCCACTCACTGCACAGATTCCTTACTGTGAGACAGATGAATGACCCCTTTGGTTTAAAGAACTTTAATTTTGCTTACTCCCTCTGTACTGTGTTACTGTGATACAAACTAGTCAAGGCTGTGGAAGGTGCAAGAGAGAAGTTAGAATGGCGCCATGAGGAGAAGAAGAGGTAACTGCCTGTGAAAAAAAAAGGTTAATGACATATTGCAGTGTGACCCTGCCAGGGGCAAAGGGTACTCATCCCCGTAAATCATTGGGATGAGTTTCAGGGCTTGATTCAGCTGCACAACAGGAATCTATCTAGTACTGTTTTAGCTGTCATAGGGTGTCCTGTCTGTCTTCCAGGCCTAACACTACTGAGAAGTGCTGGTCCTGTTTGTCCTCTGTCACATCTGCTGATCCATGGAGGATATCCTGCATAACCTTAAGAAAAGCAAATGCTACTATATTTTGGGCAGAAGATTCAAGTTCACTCCTTCAGACTGTAGAAGTGAAAATGTAGTGTCTACTTGTGAAGTAGGGGCTTTTAGTCCCGTAATGGACAAAGGAAATGAGATCAAATATGTCTGTTTTAAATGGAGTTAAATAATTCCAATACATATGCCCTTTTACTTATATAAACTGTAGGTAATGTATATGTATATTTTAGAAGTAAGGAGCTAAGTTATATTGAAGCCCTAGACAGCACCAGCCCTAGACAGAACAGTCACTGGAGCCTGAGGGGAAAAAAAGATAAAAAAATATAGCAATTCAAGTTGCTACTTTTCAGGAATATCACCATTTTTGAATTAGATACAGAACAGACAAGGTAGTAGGGTGGGAAAAAAAAATCGTGATCATAGGTTTGTTCTTGCTTCTAACTACAGATTTGCTTCCCTAGCTGAAATAGTTTTTTAATAGTTGGCTTCCCTCCTTGCTGCTGCTATGGTGCCTAATGCAACTGTAACAGGAGTAAACTGTTGAAGAGATTTGGGAAAATGCACAGAGGTGCATATCTTCTTAAATCTCCTCTCTTAGAAAACCAATCGAGCATTTTTACTAGTAAGATAAATAATTTAAAATATCCATGTCTGTTAAAGACCTTTAAAAAATATCTAGGCATCAGCTTATGCCTCTGTACTGATCAGAGGAATGGATTAAAAAACAAATAAACAAATCAGAAGTTTGTAAATCCTAAAATTCAAAACGTTAGAGAAATAATGAGAGAAGTATAGAATTAGGTTATTAAGGAGAAAGAAGATGGGTATGCCTTTTTAATTTATTGATTTCTCTAGAACTTTACGCCCTCAATTCCCTCACTTGCTCAGTGTACAGCTATTACCAACAGTCCTTTCTTGAGAAGATTAAAACCTAAAATGACTATGAGTATGAGAAAGGAAGGGTGAAATCAAAGGCACTATTAAGAATTCAGTGTATCCAACTCACCAGCTGCTTTTTGTAGAGAATCCAGAAAGTTTCTTTTCTGTTCCTCAAATGAGGACACTACTCCCCTTATGTAACCTAAAGAAAAAAAGCTCAGGGTGTGTTTAGGGGACTATGGTTCCTCTCTTCTCTGCATTGTCTAGCTTTAAGTGAATCATAGAATCAGCCGGGTTGGAAAAGATCTCTGAGATCGTCGGGTTTAGCCCTTGATCCAAAACCACTGTGGTTACTAGACCACTTAGTGCCACATCCAGTCTCATCTTAAAAACCTCCAGGGATGGTGAATCCACCACCTCTCTGGGTAGGCTGTTCCAATGCTTGATTACCCTCTCCGTAAAGAATTTCTTCCTAACATCTAACCTAAACCTCCCCTGGCAGAGTTTGAGCCCGTGTCTTCTTGTCCTATTGTTGGTTGCCTGGGAGAAGAGACCAACCCCCACCTGGCTATAACCTCCCTTCAGGTAGTTGAAGAGAGTGATGAGGTCACCTCTAAGCCTTCTCTTCTCCAGACTAAACAACCCCAGCTCCCTCAGCCTCTCCTCTTAGGACTTGTGCTCAAGTCCCTTCACCAGCCTCGTTGCTCTTCTCTGGACCCGCTCCAGCACCTCAATGTCCTTCCTGAACTGAGGGGCCCAGAGCTGAACACAATACTCAAGGTGTGGCCTCACCAACGCAGAGTACAGGGGAAGGATCACTTCCCTGCTCCTGCTGGCCACACTGTTC
>NW_020956300.1:133143-158682 GCF_003031625.1 Empidonax traillii | reverse complement strand
TCAATATCCTTCCTGAACTGAGGGGCCCAGAGCTGAACACAATACTCAAGATGTGGCCTCACCAACGCAGAGTACAGGGGAAGGATCACTTCCCTGCTCCTGCTGGCCACACTGTTCCTGATCCAGGCCAGGATGCCATTGGCCTTCTTGGCCACCTGGGCACACTGCTGGCTCATGTTCAGCCTCCTGTCGATCAGCACCCCCAGGTCCCTTTCTGCCTGGCTGCTCTCCAGCCACTCTGTGCCCAGCCTGTAGCGCTGCAGGGGGTTGTTGTGGCCAAAGTGCAGGACCCGGCACTTGGCCTTTTTGAAACACAGTGTGTCTCAAGGCTGTAAGAAGTATTTCCCTAACTTGGCGAATTTACATGAAAGTGTCTTCTATGACACTGAAAGAAGGCCAACCATGGCTATAAATTTTAATGCTCAAGGTGATTAGCCACTGAACCAGGCTGTGTATGAGGATGATAGAATATCAATCCCATCTCAAGTTCTTCAGTTCAGGTTTAGCATCCATCAGCTTTTGAGGAGGTGCTGTAATCAAATCCCAGCCACTGCCCTGTGTTGTAAAGAATTATTTTGCAGGCCCGAGGTGTGTTACAGCAGTCAGATTCTACAGTCATACTCTAGTTCTAAAAATGGTGAGCATGAACATAGGAAGGCATTCATCAAAGTGCAGTCTGGCACTGGAATGGTTCTTTGAAAGATGTATAGTATCAATTTAATCAGAAAACTGAATACAATCTACTCCACACACATTCCCCCAGGTTTCTCCCCCATGCAGAAAGTTAAGGGAAGACCACTGAGTTATTCAATCTCTCCAAGCATCTTTGCAACTTAGTAGGATTTAGTGTTGGATGTGTATAATGAAATTCTTCTCAAATATAAATATCATATCAAGGATTTATGGTTGATTTGGATTCCCTTTGCATGCTTCATAAATTCCTAAGGACCTTAGGATCCATGCACTTTTGTATCATTAATGAATTCTTTCTGTATTGCTTAGTAAAGTTACATATTTAAGTGCTGAAGTCACTTTCACTTATTTCTTTCAACACCATAGACCTGTACATCACTGACCTTATTGCCCTGTGCAGTCAGTTTTTATAGTGTTATTCACTGAGGCCTTATTAAAAAGCAGATAGTGGCCAAAACCTCTTCCATTTCTCTTCACACCATCATGATTCATGGTCTAACTGAATTTGCCTCCAGCTTCTAAGAAAGTAGTAAAGCCTGAGATCCACTGATGGAACTTCAAACTATTCAGTTTTACAGCAAAACAGGACTTTAAAGATTTTGTCAAACATTATATTATTTGATCACAGATGGAGAAGGGTAGCGCATGGCTGAGATACTTTCAGCATCTTGACATCTTACAACAGTGCTATTTTACCATGAAAAATAATCCCTGCCCATCCCTGTTCCAAGTCCTCTTCAGGTTATCAAATGAAAGCTGTAGCACTATACAGGGAAAGAATAACATTGAAAACCAGCTTCCATGATTTATTATTATTTGCTCAATGAATATTTACCTTATATGAAGTAATATTTTACCTCCATTCTTTAGCAGGCTAAAACTTAACAAGTTACCTACATATTAAGTGAAATGAGGTTATTTTTAATATGCGATTCTCTAGTGAATATTATTTTGAGCTGTTGTATGTATTTGCTTTCAGCTGTCTTTTTTGATTCATGACTCTGTAACTTTGGTAAGTGTATAGGATTGAGACTGTGTTTAGCTGAAGGAAGTGAAAAAATGCTAGGATGGAAAAGTATTACTTTTATATCATACAAATTATCATTAAAATGCTATCATTTTCTACATTTTATTATATATAATAGGTTTGGCAGAAGTTTGTAGATAGCAATAATTTCTCTCATGATCTGTATGGAGTGGATAAACTTTAACTGTGTTTTTTGAGCTCATAAAAATTGTTACCTATATCTACAAATGCCAGTATTATCTGTGTGGTTAGGTCACTGGAGTTGTAAGAACAGTACTGTAGTAGATAACATACTTTAGATGCGAGAAAATTAATCCAAAGAGAAAATTCTTTTATTCAATCCTGTCTCAATTAAATTCTATTGCGGAATTTTTTGAAAGAATGTTTTATATTGCCTGCTCCCAGATCGATTTCCGACAATGGTATCTAGTCGCCAAATGGACATCAAGGCCTGTTACAATCTAGTTGTTACTAAACTAGTAAAGTTATGCTTCAGAGGAACCTTTGTGAAATGCATTAAGTGAAAGGATGAGCATTTTTGCTTGTGATTTACTGTTTTGTCTTGTAGCTTTGATAAGTTTTCAAAAATTAGATGTAGCAGCTGCTTCCAAGTATTTACCTTGTGAAATGGTAATGGTAGAAATCTTTCCTGAGACTTGAATTATGCTGCTTTTCTGCAAACTCATACTTGGTGGTTTTTTCCCTTCCTTTCCATTCTATGAGGGAGAAGATGCCTACCTAGAAACAGACACTAGGGGAACTCTGTTCTCTCATGTATGTATGTATTTTATTTTAAACAGCCGGTGGGTTCAAAACAGTCAAAACCAGAATGCTTCAAACACTGACATGGCATCCTTGTTCTGTGTCTTCATAGCAGGAACTAAACCCATGGTTCTTTCTACCCTTATCTGAGTTTTTGATGATTAAGAGAGAGCTAGATTTCATCTGCCTGCTCTCCTTCCCGCCCTGGAAATCTTTCATCCCAGGCCAGAGGGTGGTTGGCTGACCTTTTGCAGGACTAGTGAAAGGTGTTTGCTTCCATACTGCTTGTTAGTTCCAAGGAGAAGCCCCATCTGGCTCTTTCCAGATTTAAGGAAGATAGTTTCAGATATGGAAAAATGTCGGGGTTGTGTTTTTTTTGGTGTTGTTGTGTTGTTTTTTGGTTTTTTTTTAAAAATTTTGGTTTTAACCATTATTTATGTAAGAATAATCATGTTGTTGCTTTTTCTCTGAATGAGTAATGTGTATAGAGAGTTAATCCACTTCTGTTGGTTTTTAATACATCATCACAAAAACAGTGTTTTAGGTAGTAGATATTTTAATAATCTGGAGATCCAGATCTATTCTGTTGCTGTTTTTTTTTTTGTCGATATACAGCACAGATATCATATTCTTCCTTGCCTGAGGAGGCCACAGACAACTGGTTTGGCTAAGGACAAAACCAGGGCCTAAAATATAGAGGAGCTTGAACAATGAACTAAAACGTGATTAAAAAGCTTCTTGCTAAGCTGGAAGAAGAAATGTGTTCTTTAGGGAAGAAGATTAAACTTTATTCCCAAATATTGTGCTAGAAAGCTCTAGCGTATCTAATTTCAGGAGAATGCTGCAGTATGTCTACAGACCTTTTGTTTTAATAATTTTCCTTTGTGTCTATGGATAAGTTTTTCCTTTTTTTCTTTAAAAGAGATTGTGGTCTGTCTGCATCATTTTTACACCAATTTGAAAAAAAAACCTACTGCAAAAATAAACCCTGTTATTTTGCCAAGGAAATACAGGTGGTAGTCACTCTCAGAATAGATGGAATCCTTGATAATGCCTTTGATAGATACAGTGAATTCCTCAGCAGAATAAATGTGGAGAAACAAAAACATATCCAGTCATGGAAAGATAACAGTTCATAGCCAGCTCACAGAGAATGAAGGGTTCTTGTTCTTTTTTAATGTACTTTTCCTTTTTTTATATCAATTGTACTTCTTTGAATTGAATACATAATGCTCTTGCTCATGCATCTACATTTGCTGTCTGATTTATCTGATGTTCCTTATGTTCATAACTTTCTTTTCTTTGTCTATTTTTAGTTTGGTTATTTTTAGGTAGTACTTCCATTTGACTCTGAAATTAAAAGCAGCAATATTGAAAGCAAAGCTGCTCTGTTCCTGTGTATTACAGAAATTAGACACCTTTTTTATTTGGTTTCCTAAGCACAAACATCTAATACTATATTTAGTGAACTGAAACCTGTTACCTGACCTCAGGGGCACTTCTGGAGAAGCATTCTGGTGAATCCTGTGCCACGTCGTCTTGGCTATCACAGTTACTCTGGGGCTCTTTCTATTCCATTGTCTATTTATGGTTACGTAGCTGAATCCCATTCAAGTTGCTTTTAAGCAGATTTTATTGACATTATGTGTTGATGACAGTGGAACTCTGACCAATAGCATTTTTAACATTGCTATTTAGGAATTAGCTGAATGCAATGAGACTGGGAGAATAAGCTATTCTTTACTCAGAAGACAAGAAAAGCTTTATATGTATCTATAGTTTACTGGGATGCATGCAGAAATCTGGCTTCCCAAGGAAGAACAAGTAAGATGTATGATATAATGGCATCCTTTTAGGGTCTTTGCTGAAGCTGCACAATTGTTTTGCTGTGTTAAAATGTCAGCAGTCCTGTAATAGGGACTGAAAATATCTTGATTCCTGAAAAGAGAGATGTGATGTCAGAGGTAGAGTTGCACAAGCGGGCTAATACCGAGTCATATATATTTTTTTTGAAATTTTCCTATTTCAGATATTGTTGCTCATTAAAATATCTAGGAGCCAGATTCAAATCCTGAATGTTGGACAGTATTTTGATATAGATGTATAAACTTGAAAGACGCATTCTGTTTGACATGCCATATGTAGAGATAGAATCACATTCTCCCTCTTTTGTGAGGCAGGTGGGGCTGTTTAGCCTGGAGAAAAGAAGGCTCAGGGGTTTCTTTATCCCTCTCTGCAGCTGCATACAAAAGAGGACATAGCCTCAAGCTGAACCAAGGGAGGAGTTTCTTCACAGAAGGGATTGTTAAACATTGAAATGGGCTTCTCAGAGAGATGGTGGAGTCACCATCCCCGGGAGGTGTTCAAGAAGTGACTGGACGTGTGGTCAGTAGACAAGGTTGTGTTCAGTCAAAGGTTGGACTTGAAGATTTCAGAGGTCTTTGCCAACCTAATTGTTTCAGTGAATTTTTTTTTTTTTTTGGTGTTTTTTGTTTTGTTGTTGTTGGGGGGTTTTTGTGGTTTTTTGTTTGTTTGTTTGGTGGTGGTTGTTGTTTGGTTGGTTGTTTTTTTTTTTTAATATTTAGTGTTAAGGGATCAGAAATTCAAAATAAGTAATTGTTTCAATGTACTTTTTTTCTAATTATAGACCGTTTGTTTTATCATTTATATTGTTCTGAATGATAGCAGTACTTATGGTTACTGTTTCCTGCATCCTCTCCCAAAAAGGCTTAGAAGTAAAAAGAAACACCATTTTCTTAGGTGTCTCTGAAACCCTTTACAGAAAATAAAGAGCTCTCTTTTCAGGCAGTGCAAGTATTTCAGTCAAATCTAACTTGGTCAAACATAACAGGTGATTGAGATTTTAACTGCTCTTTCAAAAGACAGCTTTGTTGATAACGTGAGAGTTAAGCAGTTAGTTTGCTTTCCATATTTCTCAGCTGTTATTCACAAGGAGAGTATTGTGAGAAATTCTACTCTGCCTTTGACCCTTTCCTTCACACTTATAAATACATGAAAGTGAAAACCAGCGTTCTCTGTTCTTTATAAATTTTTCACTCAAAGCTCTCTTAAGAATAGCCACGAAGGATTGCATATAATGGCTTATAAATATAGTTACTCTAATACTTCTCTTTCAAGAAGAATAAAGAAAACCATTGTGGTTACATTTGCTTAAAAAGTTAAAATTATTTGTGTTGAATGTCTGCAGTATCAGCCTGAAGGAAAGTAGTTTGAGAAACATTTTATAGCTTAATAATTTTCCCTACTGGAGCTCAGAACCTACAATCCATCAGTATTCAATTTATGTTTTCTTCTCTAGTACAGTAAAAGCAGGAAGATTTGAGACATACACTATTGTGTTCAGGTTATATCCTTTATTTTTTTTTTTATAAACTCTCATAGAAAAGATAGGTATTTTCCCACTCTCCTGTTCATATGTGAAGATTTTGAGGTCTAGGATTTATGTGTTTCATCTGAGAGGTGGCAAGTAGAAAGTACACCTCACTGAAATTAGTTTGATAGCATGGTGATGTGGCATTGAGTCACTCAGGACAGCTGAATGGTGGAACCATGGAGATAATTAGTTCATCTGTAGAGAATATGCTGAAAGACTTTTCCAAGATATGTCATCTGAATTTGCCACTGAAACGTACCTATCTCTTACTGCTGTTCAATCACAGTGATTATGAATTTTAGAAAATTTGCTGACAGTAATTCTATTATAAATTAGGCATTTCACCTTCTAGTGTAGGCTGTGGAGAGAAAGGATAATGCAATTCAACAGTCATGATTCCTGGAGATACCTTTCTCCATTAACAAGAGAAAGAGCCCAGAGCCACAAGCCCTTGTTATCTGTACTGAAGTGGAGTGCATTTGAGCAGCTGAACAAAATCCACAAAGCTATCGAAATCCAGCTGCCTTCCACTTAACTTGGATTCCTAAATTAGGAGCCTAGCTTTTCTGGGCTCCTTTGTAGTCAGCTTGCAGAGGAAAATTAGCCTACTTCTTTATCTCCTACCTCCATGCCTCAATTGCTACCTGAAGTTAGACAGTGTCAACTGAGGTATCAAATCACATCAATTTCAGTAGGAATTGTGTTGCCACTGTGAATTTGGGTATCAAAGGTTATTCGTTTTTTTTAACTATTTTGGTTGCTAACATCTGTGTTCTGCCTCCTTGTGCAAATAGATGTTCAGCTGATTGAGTTAAGAATCTGATTCTCTCTGTTGGATTTGTGGGATTCCCTATAATCCTGACTTTCTTATTCGACATAGGTTCCTAAATTAAAGTTGGTATGAGTTTCACCCCTTTGCAAGGGTGGCTTTTATTTTCAGCTTCCATGCTTCCAGTCCTCCTTACCTTTTAAGTATCTGTGGTACTGGAAGGATAAAATGCACTTCAAGGCTTGTGAGCCAAGTGAGTATTGGAGATGTCTTTAAGAAGTGTAGCTAGTTTTGTCTCGTTTGACTTAATCCATTTTATTTTCATTGATTTGTATCAGAACCATTTATGCTGAGGAATAGAATTCTGTTCAAACAGGATGAGATAGCTTTGTTTGGGAATTTCCCAGTTAAGTACCTGTTTTGGTTGTGGTTATTCCTAAAACTCTCTTTAATTTTCTCTTTCTTTATTTTTTAGCATAGATATGCACTTTAAGGTATTCCCATTCCTTCCTTGCTTCATACTCTTAACTTTTTGGCCGTGTATGCTGTGTCCTCTGCTCTTTGTAGTTGCCTAACCACTTTTGTGGCTTCTTTATGAACTATGTTAGAAAACTAGTGCTGGATAATTTTTCCTTCTGTATTATATTTAAGTTGGATCCTTTCCCTGATCTGCTTCACAGAGCAGCTGTACAAACTGTTATGTGTCTGTCTGGTACTGCAGCCAAAGACTTGTGAAACCACAGCCTAAGTCATGGTGCTTTTTTGAGCTACTTCCAGTGCTTATAATTAAAAGACGGCTATGATTACAGTACTGCCTTAACTTCTGTTTTTGTAGTCTTTCGATGCTTACATTCATCCCAAGATATACTTATTAACCCGATTTGTTTTACCCATTTGTAAATGGGCTACTTCAGGGAAGTAAAGCAGAAGGACGGTTTTGTCACTTCAAGTGCTTTGTATGATTAATGCTAAAATATATTTAATTAAAAGGTTGACATAGTTTGTCCACAGTATAGTATAATTCCTGTTGGATATTTATAATCCAGTAAATGCATCAGAAACATATTCTATCTCATAAGGATTTGTTTGCAAACTTGTTGCATGAGTTCTGTATGGTGCAGACTGAAAATATAGTAGTATATAATTAACTTGAAGACTTCTCTCAAGACGACTGACAGCAACAGTTCTGGTATAAAATGTGAGAGATCGACAAATTAGATCCATAAGTTACTATAGAATTTCTGAACTGAACTCTGAAATTCAGCGGAGCTTAAGCTGGTAATAAATGCTAAGGTGCATTGATGTTACAGCAATGGCAGATATGACTAATTTTTAATTAAAATATTTATTCTATCCCTCAATGTTCCATCCATCTGGTGAAAATAAGGTTTTGAAGTTTAGCATCTATCTCAGCTTAAAAGTAATAAAGACATGGTTTATCCAGTATAAATAATAACATTTAAGGTGATAAGTAATAATTCAGAAGACAGTTAGGAATCAAAGGAAGAAGCAATATATTTCCTTACTCTTGTATCTGACCAGCAAAATCTCAGAAGTGGGCATTAACCTATAAGTTAATATATATTCAGAAATTAGCCAAAATACCAGCAATTCTTTCTGTTTTATATGGTTTTTTTTAAGTCTTTCTCCTCTGACTCTTGCTTCACATATACTCCAGACCTTTGCTGGGAAGTTTTGGGGAAAATAAGCTTTTGAACAGATCCATGTTGAAAATCTTCCCTTTTTGCATTAGGGTATAAAAGAGTTCTTGTATTTTCATTTTATCAGTAAATAAGCATACATGTCTTGTACTTAGTCAAGTGGGACTATCTCTCAGCAGATTTGTAATAGTCCTTATGAATGTGACACTCTGACTCTGCTTGGGTTTAGTGTCATTGTTTCCATAAGATTGTGTTTTTTATAAATGAAGAGTGCGAAATATTTTACTTTTAAATTATTAAGTTACTTTTTGGTTGTTTTTTTCCTGGGGATCAAGTCTTGCACAAATTGGGGTGTAGGCAAACCTTTTCTAGAAAGATTTTAAAAGTTAAGGAAAAAGAGAGGCAGATGTTGATATTACCTGCTGTCATAAATGTTCTTTTTGATGCAGATGTGGCAGGTCCTACTACATGTCTGTTGTTCTAACCAGAAAAGTCTCTGCTGCTTGCAAACCCGCCAGCTCTCAGCTCTTTGCAAACAAACTGTAACTATGGAATAAAATGAGAAATCGGTGAGCTTTTGAACAAAAAGAAGCCTAAATTGTCTAGCAAACATAAGGGTAGATTTATGTGGATGGTTCTCAGTGAGAGTGAGGTGCAACTCAGGCCCATGGTCACATGTGGTCACAGAGATGGGACAATCACACCATGGCCATGTCTTCAGCTGTCTTTACCCTGGGTAGACCTCAGACATTATTGTCACAACACGTTAGGTTCTGTTATATGCTAGGGCAAGGTGCTGCAACTGGCTGTGACAAACCTTCAGACACTTTTGAACAGAAATAAACAAGGAAATGAAAATTAGGTGCTAGTGGCATAAGATTCACCAGCTAGTTGGGGGGCAGAGCCTATACTTGAAATGGGGTACAGACCACTTTACACTGACCTGATCTCCAGGATGCCTCTTTTCTTTCATTGGTGCAGAGGCAGCCTGAAGTGGTTATGATCTTTGTTTAGGTTCCCAACCCCAATTTAATGTGAGATCAGCTCTGAATTTTTTATATCCGAACTTGCTGAGCTTTATGAAGAGCTTTCAGAGTACATAAAAAGTGGAAGATTGAGTGACACTGGTACATTTTTCATATTTGTACTTTCACTCTGTCACATATAAGAGCTCTTTGGCTCTCTAAAGAGGTCTGTACTTGAGGTATTGACTGAAGAGGAAAAAGTATCTTGCCGTGACTATTATTTTCTCAGAATTGCTTATACACTATGGCAGTGAGTATGAGCAGATAGAGCGCATGACCCATTTTTTTACCCTCATTGCATTTTGTGTCTGGCATATTTTAAAGTATTCCTGTAAATATTTTTGTGTTAGGTCAGAATAATGTAGTTTCTTGCAGTTACTACATAACTTTCCTTTTACACTTACAGTCACACCTAAAAAAAAATGCATTCTGTTGTTTATTTGTGTTAAACGAATAAAGTTGTTTTTCCGCTAATCAGTTAGCTATGACATGACACTATTCCCTCTCTCAGCTTGGATGTCTTGCTCTACAATAGTAATAATGCATAATTGTGACGTGTAGCTAGTTTGTACTTAGTAATGACCAGCTGTAATTTGGGGAGTCACCATCACTCTCACCAGCTGCATGTGAGAAAACAGACCTACCTGTTCATATAGTTCCTTACTTATAGTTTTTGACAGCTGAAGCCCCCTCTGAACTAATGACAAAATCTCTTGCTAACACGTATCAGTAGATCATCTAGTCAGACATTATACTTCTATATTTATATTGAGTTTAATAAGTAAAATTTAGCTAAAACTATTTTCCAGAGAGGTGTATAATTTTGGTTTGAAGCTGTCAGGAGGAAAACATTAATCCATTGTTTTCTTTGATAATATGATTCAGTAGGTAATCACACTGCATGCAAACAGCTTTTTTGTTAAAGAGCCCTTTAATATCCAGCATTTTCTCCGTATAAATGTAATTACACCATTCTCAGTAATAGTTTCCATAAACTTGGCAACCCTCTAAGTGCCTTACTGTAAAACTGTAAAAATTCTACCTAATTGTCAGATAGTTTTACTGATCTAAATTATGTATGATTTTATGATACAAATCGCTGTAGTGCCATATACAGAAGTTGAATTTTCTCCGTACTTCTTCTGAATTCTTAATAAAATATATTTGTGTTGTTTTTTTTTCCCTTAGCCTACCTGTGATATTTATTACCTTATCTTATATTGCAGCTTTTCCTTTCGTGATTAGCTGAGTGTGATGAGGGATGACTGCACTTCTTCCTCCCCAGTGTCGCCTATGGTGTTTTTGTCCTAAAGACTTAAAGCTTTCACGTGCTGCTCAGTGGAGCTTTTAGAGAACTTGTAAAGAGCAATACCTGTAGTGTACAGATAATGTTACTCTATTCTGCTCCTGAAAATATGCTACTTAGAAAAATTCAGAGGTGGAAAATTGAAAACCCAACTCAGCTAAGTTGCATGTAAATGAAATTATCCTCATAAGTCCAATAAACTGCTTTTTCTATAACCAAGAAGCACTAACCCCCCTGAAAATGCAGAGATTCTATGGGTTTATGGAAGACTGGTTGTAAGCCTTGAACATTCAGGCTGAATCCAAGATGAGATGACAGTGTTCTTTCACTGCCATTAGGGGCAGTATTTCCCATTGTCCCTTCCTTACATGAGAAATGAAGTGCAATCCAACCATCTTTTTCCAATGCTAAGAGAATGATGAGAATTTCCTGTTTTTTTTTCCCATCATATCCAACATCTTAGAAGAGGAAATAGCATAAAAATAGGGCCTATATTCTTTTTTTTTTTTCTAGTGTGTGTGAGGAGAGAGGAAGGCCTCCCTGTGCCACATCAGATGAAGAGAGGAAGGCAGAGAATTTCCAGGACTTCTTACGCTAAAAATATGTAACAACAAATTCTGGCACATCTGATGGATAATGGGAATTTTGGTGTCCACATTCCTGGAATTTCCAGCAAAGGTGTTAGGTGAGAGATAAAGAAACAGTACTGCGATTTTACTGTTTATGGGAGCAGCGGAGGAGTATACAGAGAAGGGATCTTGTGAGAGAAATTGAGTTGCAAGTCAGGAATTTCAAAGTAAGGACAGATAGGGAATTCAAGGAGGGGTTGCCTTGTTGAGAGGCTACAAAGGCAGTTGAGCAACTTTTAGATAGAAGCCCAGCTTACGTTGTATTTATGTGGGCTCAAGTCTGTAAGCAAAGCAAGCTTAGATCACTACAGAGTCCTGTGTGGAGGTATCCTCCCGCTCAGATTCATTTCTCCCAATTCTAGTCATATAACTTCGAAGCTTAAAGACAATGGCTTTACTTATTTGGTCCGTGGAGAGAAGTAGAATGGGCCATGGGAAAGTGACTAGACCCTGTTCTGAGGTTGAGGTAATCAAACAGGATGTTAGAAACTGCTGGATATGACATGAGAAATAAATATTTGTGACCAGTAGGAGTGTGTAAAGCTGACAGAAATTGCAAATGAGAAATGGCTGGATTTCTTAGGTTGTGAAGTGGGAGATATGTGAGAAGTGTCTGAATATCATGTGTAAGAGGAGGAAGCGTTGAAGATCATTAGAGGCGCAGAGTCTTGCCAGGCTGGCAGTACACAGGTAACTGTACCAGTTGCAGCTACCTGGGTAATCATATCAGATGTTCCAAATTTCAATATAAATGTAGCAAAAGAGGGACCAAAGGGAAAAAGCTAGAGATGAATAGTGAATATAGTGACAGGAGACTGGAGTGGAGAAAGAGAGACCCAAATTGGTGAAAAGAGAGCAAGGGAATGACAGAGGGGATAAGCTGTTCTGTCTGTGTCATGTATGGTGGCCAAGGACACCTGTCAGAAAACCATGCGACAGGTCGTGGCGGACAGAGCAGGACTAATCCCCTTGTCCTGACCATGCCACAAGTCAAATTGTTATATCAAGGAGGATTGGACGGGGGAAGCATCCTGTGTTTAATCTTTATTTCTCACAGATCATTCTTAATGTGTGCTTACTGATATTTTTCTTCTGCAAATTTAGCACACTGAATTTTGATATATTCAGTGACTGAAAGTTGTTTACTCCTGGTAACCTTCACTATTGCTCATCTTCCTTTTAACATTGTGAATGAAAGGAAGTTTTAATATCTTCTATTTATTAATTTACAAAGATATTCTAATTCCTTTGGGAAAATATGATCTTTTATTTTCATTCCAGTCTTGCTAGATTTCTTTATCTCCTGGCAGCTTAAATTTCCAAGGAGAATATTGTATAATGAAGTATGTACTTGCCTTTTAAACATTCTCATGGTCATTTCCTTCTAAAGTTTTTGATATTCTGTATTTATTTGTCAAATGAAGGAAGATTTAGAAACAATTTGGATCATAAGCTAATTGGTATCTCTGGTAACTTTTTTTTTTAATGTATGTACATTTTTTTTTAAATTTATTTTAATTTTTGGGGGTTATTTATAGTAATGTAATTGCTTGTACCTCAGGAGTTCTATTAACACAAAGAATAAGCATTTTCTAAAGATTATACCTTAAATTGTGTATGTTAATTTTTTTGCTTTGCATGTCTGGAGAGAATTCTTTAGGTATTTGAAAAAAAAATATATATGAATATATGTATACTTTGTATATATATATATATATAATATATTACCTTTACAAAGGTTAATGAGCACCACTTAACAACTAAAAATTTTTTCTCTGGCATTTGGCACCTTTTTTTTCTTCTTCTGAAATATTATGTATACTAAAAGTGACTGTGGTGTGGATGCTTGTGGAAATTAATTAGTTAATAGACATTTCAGAGAATAGCTAATAATTATTAAAGCCAATCAGGCGAAAAGAATAATCAAAGGTTACACAGGATATGTATGTATGGGACGTATCTTGCTTAGACTTGCATATTCATATGTGTGTATCTATTTTGTTGGCTTTGGTTACACAGTGATAGCAGTTGATAAAATGTTTTCTTACTATCATACAGAAAAATACCAGCTCTTTATCTTAGATCTTCACTTTAATATAGACCCATCACTGTTTCAATGGATTTCTGTCTTCTCTTCTGTTCAACCCATAATGATTAAACCAAGTACATTTTAGCTCAAAGTTTCACTTCTTAAGGATCATGTCAATTGTTTTCACAGAGGTCTAATGAGACCATTTGCAAATTCTTCCGTTATATTTTTTCAAACATTTTTCCCTGGGATGATAGTCAGGTTCACACAGTCAAAGAGGGTAGTGCTTAAAGATAAGCTGTGGCAGTTGGTACTTAGCTTTTTGGCTAAAAATTCATGTAAGTTTGTCTTTTATTTTTATAGGTTAACAGGCATTATAATATATCATACTATGAGTGTTCCTGTATATAACAGCAGATATAAACAGAACTGATGCTGCATATTAATGGAAATGTGTGCAATGAGGTCTGACAAATTACATTTATTACAATATTTTCCAGGTGCCATGGGAATGAATTTAGACTGAGAGACAGGATTTCTGAAACCAGTGATAGGGTGACCAAGTGGCTTTTAACATGAGGAAGGAAGTAGTGTAGCTTTCCAGAAAACATTGCAGAGAAATGAGGGTGGTGTGGAGGTGGCAGACTGTAGCTGTAAATAATATGAAAATATGAAAAAATATGAGGACCTTTAGGTGTTGAATCAGAAGAAAGGAGAACTTTGTTTTCCACTTTATCAAGAGGAGCTCGAGGAGCTATAAAGAAATCACTGTCAAAACCGAAAACCGATTTCTATGTTCAGTCCTTATCACGCTTGTCTTCTGCTGGAAATCCAATGCAATAGTTTACAGTGATTTACAGGATGCTCCTGTTCTGGAAAGCTGACTGCTGTTTCTAGTTAATGAAAGTGTGATCAAGGGCTAATATGTATTTCAGAACCACAGAAAATAATACGTGAGAAACAATTTTCTGTGGTGTTGTACTGACTCAACTATTGTGATTTTTCTGACAAAGCTACAACTGAGACTGTTAATATAAAACATTGAGAAAACATAGAAACTTCAAGTGTCCTGAGGTTTCTGAGTGTAAAATAACACTGTATTTATAGATTAATTTGCAATTTCAACCTTTTAGTTTGAAAAAAATTTAGTCTGTTCTTTTAATATGGGAGCATAGTTTATAGCTGCCCGGAGGGAATTCATTAAGGGTAACTCATGTAACCAGCCTTGCATCAAACAGTTTAGGGAGTTATCAGTGTAATGCAGAACACTTTCAAGAAACAAACACTTCACATCAAAGTGTAAAGAGAATCCTGGATATTTTCACAGAAATGCTTAATGCTGTGCTGCTACAGTTATTAGCACATACTAGCGCTGTGCTGCTGTATTAATATTTTATTGCTTCCCTAGACTCCTGGGTTTTGATTTGTTTCTTTTTGTTTGTTTTGGTTTTTTATTTAGTTGTGAGGGGTTTTTTACAAATAAATACAAGAAGAATGCATGTCCTTGAATGTTACGTTGTAAAGTTTTATGTAATTGTATGAATGGTTCATATAAGGACATGTTGCCTCCACTTATTTCCACTTTTGGTTTTCAGCTTGTCACCAAGGCTAATATAATTTCTGTTACATAGAGAATCAAATATCATGCAATGAGCTTGGAAAGTTTTCTATGTATTTAGGGGCTTTCACAACCTTTTCAATTCAGCTTAGAATTTGAAGATATTTTTCATCTGAAAAAGGATTTACTATGCATATTGGTAGATGCAATAATGAACATAGATGAGTAATGTCAGGGGAGAGTCAACATGGGTTTGTAAAAAGAGGTAATTCTTCACATTTATTGAAGTTCTTGGAAACAATCAGCAGCTAAATGGATAAAGGAGATGCAGTGGATATAATCTGCTTGGGTCTCCAAAAGACTTTTGGAAAATAACTCAGCCATAAGTAAGATGCAGGTTCCTGTATGGTTAACAGATAAAGAGTGGGGGATTAAAATAGATATTTTATTCTCGGAGTTGAAGGAGGACACCAGTGGAGTTCTTGATAGATATGTTTTGGGATACAGTTCGTCATATCTCAAATAATCTGGAAAAAGGGTAGCAAAATGACAAGGTTTGCTTATGATACCATTTCAGGGTAGTGAAAATAAGTACCGTGTGGGTCTGCAGAGGTATCTTTTGAGAGGCAGAACAACTGCAAGTTAGAAGGCCAGATGACCTGCTACTCAGTTGAATAGCATTATTGAAAAAGGAAAAAATAATTATTTATGTAAAAAATAGCAATGCTGAGCTGTTTCTACTCAGTGCTGACATAGTGGGTTTATTATAGTTCTGTGTCTAGTGACTGGAGCCAAGTACCCACTAAAGCAGCTTTCTCTCTCCTCTCTGTAACTGGACAGAGGAGAGAAGAAAAACAGCCAAGGATTTCTGAGTTAAGAGTTAGGAGAAATTGGTTACTGATCACCATCATGGACAAAACAGACTCAAAGTGGAGATATTAATTGAATTAATTGCTAACAGGATCAGAGCAAAAGAGTGAGAAGTAAAATAATCTTAAAAACATCTTCACCATGCCTCCTTCCTTCCAACTTCTATCTCCTCCCTCCAGCAGTGCAGGGGGACAGGGAATGGGTGTTACAGTCAGTTGTTGTTTCTGCTGCTGCTTAGGGAGAGGAGTCTTTCCCCTGCTCCCATGGGGTCCCTCCTATGTGAGACAGTCCTTGATGGACCTCTCCAGCGTGAGTCCGTGCCTCGGGCAACAGTTCTTCCCAAAGTGGTGTCCTGTGGGTCACTTTCCCATGGGGTGCAGTCCTTCACAAATTAGCTGCTCCAGTGTGTGTCGCCTACAGGGCAAGTCCTACCTGGGAAAAACCTGCTCCAGCATGGGCTCCTCTCTCCACAGGAGAGTCCCTGGCAGGACCCTGCTCCATCATGGGCCTCCCATGGGGTCACAGCCTCCTTCAGTTATCTGTCTGCTCCAGCATGGGCTCATCCATGGGCTGCAGGTGGGTCTCTGCACCCCGACGGTCCTCCATGGGCTGCAGGGGCACAGCTGCCTCACCAGGGTCTGCACCACGGGCTGCAGGGCCTCAGCTCCGGCGCCTGGAGCACCTCCTGCCCCTCCTTCTGCACTGACCTTGGTGTCTGCTTTGTTGTTCCCATGCTCTCACTGCACTCTTCCTTGGCTGGAATTTTCACTGTGCAACAGCCTTCTAACAGAAGCCACCCCTTTAGCCCCCTCCGCTGCACACGGAAACCCAATACAGTGTGTCAGTTCAGTGTCCCATAGTGGTCATAACACGAGAGTGCTCAGAAAGTGGCAAAACCCCCACATAGCAGAAAAAAAAAACAACAAAGCATTAGGATAAGCCTTTGTAGGCTTGTATTTTCAAAACTTTTCAGCTCTTTCCTATGCATCTCAAAATGGATACTGTAGACTGTTAAATTGGAAAGGCATCTGTATTAGGAATGACTAAATAGTTACGGAATAGTCTTTAATAACAACTGTTTGGACTAGAAGAGAGTATGATACATAAATCATGATTGGGATGGAGAGAATAAACAGTTCCTTTTCTCACTCTGTTCTTCAATACAAGAATTAAGGAGCGTCAAATGAACTTCTGAGATGATGGTTCTTCTTGCAAGGCACAGGATTGGGTAGCTGCAAAAATTTTACATCAGTTCATATCCACAGAGTAGTTCACTAGTTGTCATCTCTGGCTAAAGAAGACTTCCAGTCTCAAATGGTTGGAAACTGGAAACGACTCTGGAGAATGATTCCAGAGTCATTTATGTGGTTCAGTAGGGATCTATTCCACCACTTCAGACAGAATATTGGTGTAGTTGGATCTTTTTTCTGATCCTGTCCATATAATATTATAAGTTGATGCATTTATTTCCTTTATTAGATATGGATCATTGAATTATATAAACCTTAAGTAGATTAATGATAAAATTAAGATAATGACATTGTACTTTTAAACTCATCTATCTAAAGAAAGGAAAATAAATTCCCCCCACTATGATAATTTTGCACAGTTCTTTCTTAGAGAGAATCATTAATAGATTGGGGTTTTTTAGTAATTTTGATTAATAATTTAATTGTCATAAGATAAAAACAAAAATTCTGAATACTCATTATATAATTCTTCACACAATGTAAAAAAAATATTTTTCGTCAGGGATTTGTAATTATTATATTCAACAGAATAACTCTCCTTTTATTTACCAGCACCATTATCTTTCTTCTAAAACCTAGATATTTTTGCTTTCTATTTTGAAAGACAAGCATGAAAAATCTTGCATAATCTAGCCAAGTCTAGACTATTCCAGTAACAAGGTACATACCATCTTGTACTGGCATGTTGCCAGTATTTGTCAAAAAGAATATTTTAGAAACTGTAGTGAATTATAATTACAATCTAGAGGATTTGTTAATATTTTGAATTGTCATATTGAAATATTGAGGTATGACATGTCAAAAAAGTTGCTTAAATTTGTTGTGGAGTCAGACCATATACTGTGCACAGCCCCTACTTGAAAATCAGGTTCTACGGTGCCTAATATTTTTGTTCTTAAAGAAGAATTTTAAATGCAGATTACCTTAGGGAGTTGAGAAGGGTATTTTGAAAGTATTTGTAGTGATTAGGAACTGCTTCATATGCAAGAGGTGTATCTGCTCCCTTGTCCTTTCAAAGTACTGTTGGTAAAGTGTCATGGAGATACATCAGTCTAATAAGATGCAGTTTAGACTTCTCTATTGACAGGAAAAACTTTTGTCATGCTGCCTTTTTTTTTTTTTTGAATAAAAAACATCATTATTCTTTTTAATAAAAAACAGTCAGAAATAATGAGGGGAGGAAGACCTGGTATTCTACTTTATGAGGATAGTGACTTAATTTTAGACAGCAGATCTCCCATGCATTTCTAGTTTTTGTTCCATGAAACTCTTTTTCTGAGCTTCCATCCAAAAAGGTTAAGAGACTTTTTATTTTCCCCCTCTCACTTTCTCTTTGCCTCTCCAAATGTTAGGGGTAAAAAATTAATGTTGATTTTGTCATCCACTTCACTGCTTTATCAAATATAATGTGATTTTTAATAGGCCTACAAAAAAAGAAAAAGCAGTGGTCTCTAAAACTGGAACTATGTTTTCCTTATAATATGGTTATTAGCTTACACATTATATTACAGTGATTTTAAATCTAAATACTATAAACTGATTCTCTACTGATGTTTAGCAAGGATAATGTGCTTTCATAATCATGTAGAATTTGTTTGCATCCATATCTTTGCCTTAAGTAATTTTAAAATTGGTACTCTGATACAGATCTTTTATATATTTTTTTGCAAAACAAAACATAATCAATTAAGAACCTCATTAGTTTGTTACTGGGAAAGGATAATTTATTCTAAGGTGACAAATCAGTTTTGTCAGAGCTTTATGTGAAGGATCCAGATGTTGAAGTTGCACATCTTGGTGATCTGGGCAATATCCTTTAAAGCTCATAAAATTCTTCCCTTGGAAAAGCAGCAGAGTCTAATTATTCTATTCAGGCTCTACATCAGCAGCAAAGGGAGCATTTTAACAAAGTTGGTTTTTTTTTTTTTCCTCTGTAAGAAAGCACTTTCCAGAGCATAACACAGAGTCAAGGGGCTTTCCATCAACTTCTTTATATGAGTATGTTAAGATGGAAAAACGTTTTAGCAGCAAGTGTGCAAAAAAGGAAAGACAGAAGTGTTGCATTTTTTGTAGTAAATTGGATTGTCCATGGCCCTTTTAGTTATGATAGTAAAAAACTGCAGCCAACTATGCTGTTATGAAATTGAATGGAATAAAGTTGTGATTTATGTTACTCTGAGTACTCTGACTTTCCCTGTAAGTATCACACTTGTGAGAACCACACTGAAAAAGAAATTTAATTTTCTTTTCATTCAAGTGTGATTGTGTTTGTTATTTGCTAATTGGGAAACTTCAGTGTAAGTTAAAATAGAACTGTTTATTTAAAACAGGCAAAATATTTAAGATTATAAGGTAAAATATTTATGGTTTAAAAGTATATATAATTTTGGAAGGATACGTTTTAGAAATTTAGGATTAAATTTCTTTAATGTTGCTATATTCATTAATGAATCATTTAATGAATTCACAAAGAAGTCAATCACATATACACTTACCAAAGTTTACACTTCATATGTTTCACTGAAAGTTTTAAAATCAAAATATGGTAGTTGGTCATGTTAACAAAGATTTGTGTGGGTGTACTAAGTACATCCTGCACAGATGTATTTTTAAAGTACATTTTAAAAAGGTCAAAGGATTATTGTTATAAATGATACTTTCGCATTTATGTGCTGATTTGTGTTGTTGAGGGTGCTCCTAACTGTTAAACCAGATGTCACTGTTAACTAACAAGATTCTGTCTTCTACCAAAATCTGTCAAAGCATGACTTCTCTTTTTATTATGTCCCAGTTCAGTAGATGCTTATTAATGAAAAAAAGCTAAGATGGCACACGAGAATGCATTTGGATTGCTAATCTCATGCTTTGATATATTTATCCTTATTTCCTTGTCTATTATTCACTAAGAGAATTCTCTTTCATCCTACTTACTATATCCTGTTTATGTCCTGTCCATAACTAATTTTCTTGGGTAGTGTTTACATGTCTTTTTGCTCTTAGTGGTCACTAAGACCTTGTTTCCTTTTTTATATATTTCTGTTATTTTATTTAAAGTTAGCCCTGTGTTTTAAGATGCATCTTTCTCTGAACTGAGAATTAGAAAATATAATGCATTGTCTCCAAAACAAAAAATGACCAATCACCACAAATTTTAATTCTTTATACATTAAAAATTCTCCTTTTCCTTGAAAACTGAGTCTGAGAATTTGGAGGTCTAAGCATCTTTCTTGGGCAGAGGGGGTTAATGCTTCTGCCTTGAACAAGATGGAGGTCTTGTACACTGCTGCAGCCACCAGTAGTGACATTTTAAGGCCTAAACAGTTTGATTTAGAATTTCAAAATCTGGTTTTTGGTAATGGAGAGTAAGTGGCAAATACCTATGGCAAGTAAGTCGAGATGCTTAATACAAAATTCTCATGAAGGCAGAGAAGCTTCACAGAAAATGGAAATTCCAAAATATTTTTTGTGTTTAGGATCTTCCAGCATTTATGGAAGGCAACTTACATTTTGCAGGTTGCGCAGCAGCAGAACTCATCTAACCAGCATTATTAAAAGATTAAATCATTGTACAGTTCAGAGGTTTCCACCCAGTCCCGTTTGTGTGGGGTCTCAGTCACTTATTGCTATTCCTGGGAATCACCTTTCCGAAGTCAAGGACCTAACTTTTAAATATCACCTGTCTAAGTTAAAGATGGTGAAGCATTTTGTCTTGATTCATTAGCACTGTGTGTTTATTAGTGGCTTTCCACCTGTCAGTCTTGACCTGTGGAAATGTCCAGTCCCAGCTAAGAACTTTTAAGTCCATGAAAATAAAAGCTGTATTTTTATTAATTCATCAGTAACAGAGTATCAAGGTAACTACCTGTGCTCTGGAATTGACCATCCCTGTGGTTGGCAATTATGTCAAAACAGTCCATTGTTAGTCATCGAGCACAGTATCACTTCCTGTGGTTATTAGGGGTCGAGAACACCTACTGTTGGAAGTCACTATGCTGGTTAGGAGTGGATGTGGGTCATTCCATACAAACTGTCTTCTGTGACAAAGTACACAGCCATGTGTAAGTCATTATAGAAGAGGTGAAGCTTAAGTGTCACAGATATCTGTAGACTTGAAGTTCTCGAAATTACTCATACGCCACTTTGATCAATCTGTTCAAAGTCTGCTTTTAATAAAACACTATTGTACCAGCACATAATAATTAAAATTCTTAGAAAGTTTAGCTACTAACATTGGCATTTGGGGACTTTTTTTTTTTTTTTTTTTTGAATCACAAGAGGTTTGAAGAAGTATTTTATATTGTGCTGAACTGAGCTTTTTTCTTGCCTGTGATATCTAAATCAAAGAGCTTTTATGTGGGATTTTTATCAGGAGCTGCATCTGATTAGGAATTGTGTTAATGCAAATTTCAGATCAGGTATTTTCTTTTTTACCTTTTCTCTCTTGACTTGCTGTGGTAGAAATTGAGTACAATGATGAAATGCTCTACTTTTAATCTTCCCACTAAGAATCAAATGATCAAGCTGCTACCAAGCAACACGTTGATCAACTGAATAAGTCTAGACTTTGCAAAAGAATATGCTAAGTAAATATGAAGCGTTCACAAAACCACTTAACAGCAAACTGCTGGAATATCAGTTCATCATTGTTTGAAGGAATCACTCCTGAAGTATAACAGTCATACTCTTTGCGTTTCATAAAGGCATTTAAAACTTTTAATTTAATCCTCAATCCAAAGGTGAGCCTGACAGTATTCAGAAAAGATTTAGGAAATTACCTGTGATAAACCATAGCTTGGAGTGTCAGTAACTTCAGTGGAATTCTTACAAAAATGTGAATAAGTCTTAAACTTAATTGTGATGAAGAAGTAGTTTATTAGCAATGGCACTACTCTATATCTACTTCAGAAATGAAGAACCAGTTATGGCTGAGAAAAGTAAGGAAACAATTGGCTTGTTTTTTCTGGTAAGTTCTTAGAATTTGTATTTATTCAATTAATATAGATTTAACTAATAAATTATTTATAATGATCTAATTATTTGTCTGTAATGAAATGATGATTCTTGAGGCTCTTAGGAGGCTACAGTCTATCTAAGGTTACGTTACTCTGCAGTCTTTGCCAAAGAGCTAGAAAAATAAAAAACTTGCATTGCAATGAGAGTGTGGAAAAAGAAACATGGGAAGTACTTTGGTTTTCCATCACCTCTACAATGTGTCTAAAAAGAAAGCAAGTAGCAGTGTGCAGTGGTCTTATAAACTTCAGGACATACAGGATTTGTAATGGTTGCTTTTGCACATATTCTGTTCTCCACAGAAGTTAGTTGAAGCATTGGGTGTGACATAACTAGGATGAAATTACACATTTTTTTTTTACAGTTAAAGGATATGATCACTGGATGAGAATAAAGAAAAACATGAAACGGAAAGTATTTTCACTCACGTGAAGGAATATTAATAGATTCTCCAGAGGTATAATAGCAAGAACATATATTTTAGGCATTGTAAAAAATAATTATATAGTTTTATGGCCTGTAAGACTTTGATAATGTGGCCTTTCTGTTTATTAGCTTCTTTACAACCTACTTGTGGATATATAAATATTGCATAATTGTAGCGTCTCAACATTTTATCAGAACTTCCTTGTTTTAATATTTCTGTGTAATTCACAATTAATATTGAAGTGTAATATAGAAAATACAGTTTAACCAACTAGAATAAAGGTCAACCAAATAGGATGAAGTTCATAAAACAATATTTATACTCACATTAATTATCTCAGTTGATAAAAAGTGCCTGGACAAGGAGATTTTCATAATGATTATTTTAATGAGATACACTCACACTTAAAAAAAGTCAGCCCTGCTGATAAGGCAAATAAAAGTTTGCCAATTATAAAAAAATATAGAAAATAAAATTTCCTTTTTAACTGAGGATGAGATGTGAAGGAAAATAGTATGAATAAAATTTGTTTAATTGTGTACTATGACCTCAATCCTTGTGTGCCTGTCAATACTACATGCAGAAAGAGTGATGGCTTAAAATGTCTTGCTAGTTTTCTTTGTACTTGTTATATTGAGACAGTGTGTTACTGTCATCTGCACAGAGTAATCTCTACTTGATTGATCTCTTGTTTTATTTCTGTACATCTCTGACAATGGTTGAAGTAGAGATTTCTGTCACTGTTAAATAGTGTGGAGAAAACATAGATCTTGTCAGGAGAGAATGTCACCTGAATTATATCTGTTTCACTTCTTAACCTTGGCCTCCAAATTGTTTGTAAGCTTTGTGATTAGTATCAAAACTTGATGTAGCCAGTATAGGATATATGTGATTCTTTGTCTTGTGTTAAATTTCTGGAATTGATGATGGAGGTTACCCAGCTGTATATACTTCATCATGACATGTTTATTCACATGAATCTCTCAGTTTACCAATATTACATGCAACTTTTAAGAGATGACTTCACAAGTTATTTTGTCATGTGTTGCTACTGTGTCTTTTTTTTCCTTCTTTTTTTTTTTCCTCTTTTTTTTTTTTTTTTCCCCTCCCTGTCTTACCATCTTCTTGCAAAGGATCATTTCTTTCTTTACCTGGAAGAAATGTAGTTTCAATTCATGTTATAGCCCTATTCATATCTCTTCAAGGAAATTCTTAATTCCTATTGCAATCTTATGTCAAATTATACCACAAAACAATAAGCAGAAGAAAGTATGGAACACAGATGGACATCTATCTGTTTTGCAAAAAGGAGTGAGATACAATTCCTTTGAACAGTATGTAAGTATTCAGATTTATGTAAACATTTTGGAAACATTTTTATACTACTAAAAGATCTATTAATCTATAGAATTTATACATGGAGCTTTTAAAAGTCACCGATAATCTAGTGTTAATCACTTCACTATACTTGGCATCAAATTTCACATAGTAATTTTTGCATTGACACAGGGTTTTTTGGTCTATACCGTAACTTATTGTGCTGGCTTAAAAGTAAACCAGTGGGAGAAATGAACCCAGCTCAAGAGAGATTACAAGTCAGAGTTACAATTTACTAAAAAGATTAGAAAATAAACTGTTGTTAATGCACTGGTAATGAGTGTACTTGGTCTGTAATGAGTTACCATGACAACTTAGTGCAAATGTCCTGCAACCATGACCCTTGTATACTCCTTAAATCTGAGGATTTCAGGAGGCATAGCAGTCACTACTCACGTGCAGTTAAAGGCTGTATAAATATGGAAACCCCTGTTGTTAGGCACGAGATAAGTTGTTATTGGGTCAGAACCAACTTGTAGGGGACTGTGTGTGTATGTGTGTGTATGTGTGTGTGTGTGTGTGTGTGTGTAGAGGGGGAAGGGATGGGTCAAACCTCACAGAGGAGGAGTGGTGTCGTATCCCTCATGGCAAGCCCCTGGAGCCCATATGGTGAAGCCCTGGAGTAGCTGTCAGTCACAGACAGCCCAGGAAAACTATAACACATCACACCTCCTGCAGCCCCTTACCCAGCTCAGATTGGCAGGGACAGTGAGGGACACTGCCCCTCACCCTTACCTGGAACCCACAGAGTGGCTGGTGGGTCAGAGACCCCACCTGGAGGGGTTGGCCACAGGGACCAGAGCAGATAAAACTATAGACATGTGTTTGCCTTGTGTTGCAGCCCTGCCACTGGATGTGTGAGAGCTGGTCTCCCACAAGGTTCCAGTGGTAGCTATATCATCTGTCTCTCCCTCTTTCTCCTTCTCTCTTCTTGCTCCCTCTGCTTCTCTTTCTCTGCTCCTTTCTTGATGCTTAGGGTCGTTTGGAGCTAGAAGGATTGGATCATGTTGTTAGTTTACTGGATTTTGACTTTAAGTGTTCTGGATTAATATCTTATGTTGAATCGTTATTGTGGTGGAGCATTTTGTCCAGCTTGT
The DNA here is from genome assembly GCF_003031625.1 of Empidonax traillii. Taxonomy (NCBI): domain Eukaryota; kingdom Metazoa; phylum Chordata; class Aves; order Passeriformes; family Tyrannidae; genus Empidonax; species Empidonax traillii. The sequence continues at coordinate 133,798 of NW_020956300.1, read as the reverse complement.
GTGGTGTCCTTTTGAACTTTGGCCAAGTCCCCTTATTTGCTCCCCTAAATTAAGAAAGAAATTCCTTGGGAACAAGCCTGAGGCTTATTCTCTTGATGCCATCTCGAGGTATTGAAGAATCTTATATCCATATATAGAAGTAAAAGTCATAGCCAGTCATGTGAACTGGCAGGTCCCGGGGCTGGAGTTTTATACCTGTGGAAATGTATTACTCATGGTCAGGTCATCTGTTGATTTCTCTTCCTTAATTTGAGCTGAACTTGTTAAATGTCTTAATATTAAGTGTGAGTAATAGAATTGATTTGATCTTGTTACAGTCTGGTCAGGGCTTGGAAAAGCCCCTGCCAGAAACAAGTCCAGGCTTGTCAGAGCTAAGTTGGGTCTGGTTAGACATTGAGGCTGTGCTGACCAAAAAGAAAACAATAAGTCAGGCAGCCCCGGGGACAAGACAAATTTGCAACTAGAGATAGGATGTAGTCTGGTGGTGGGATTTAATTAAACAATGTTTACAGTTAGGTAAATGGATTAGCAGTCGGGTAAATGGATTAATATTTGAATATAATCAAGGCGATATGTAAGTTTATGTTTTACTACTATGTCTTCTGTGAAATGTAAAACCAATCATGTAACCTTGCTTGGAAAATAGTATATAAGA
>NW_020956300.1:129989-132748 GCF_003031625.1 Empidonax traillii | reverse complement strand
GTGGGATTTAATTAAACAATGTTTACAGTTAGGTAAATGGATTAGCAGTCGGGTAAATGGATTAATATTTGAATATAATCAAGGCGATATGTAAGTTTATGTTTTACTACTATGTCTTCTGTGAAATGTAAAACCAATCATGTAACCTTGCTTGGAAAATAGTATATAAGAAGCGTTCAAAATGTGGGTCTTTGGGTACCTGTCTTGGGACACGAGTCCACAGGAATCCCGGGCCCTGGAATAAAGCACCGCATAAACTAACACTCTGTTGGTTTGTGTCCTCATTACGGGCAGCAATCTTGTTATTTTCTGAGTTGTTTCTACCTTCCTTGGATTCTCCTTAAAAAGATGGCACAGGATTGTAATACTGGTTTCACTGAGTTTATATATGTGTACATCAATTCTGACTTGATATGCTCCCAAGCACTGCATTATCCTTTGTAACTGCACTGTCGTAGAAGCAGTTGTAGCTCAGCTCTCTGTATGCCTCTGTATTCCTAGGTCCCTCAGTATCAGTTTAAAGATACTGCATTTGCTTGTCTTGTATTCTTCTGACTCTCTAGCATTTGATGACTATATTTGGCCTCTGTGCAAATAACTGCCTATTACCAAAAGAATCAGATATAGCTATATGATTTGCCTCATCACACCATTTGTATTCCCACCAATTTTAAGTCTCCAGATTGTATCAGCAAAGATTTTGTCTTTTGTTCTGATAAATGCAGTTTGTCACAACACGGGATCTTAGAGAATCTAGCTAATCTTAATGATCCAAGAGGGATATTTACTCTATTTTTACTTCAGATTCTTGTTCTTATCTTAATTATTAATGAAAAGGTTTTAGGTTTTCATCTCATTTACCGTTACGAACTGAAAGATCTTGTGATCTCATTACAAAGTAGCAACCTTACCAAGAAGATTTATCTTCCACAAGGTCAGCCTTTCTGGAAATAATTGTGCTCTTAGTCCTTTTAAGAGCATTCTGATTTCGTTTTCCCAGAAAAATATTATTTTACCTATAATATCAAGTTAGTGTAAGTATTGTTAATGAGCTCTTTATCTTTCTTTTAAAAATAATTATTATCACAATGTTCATATATTTCAATCTTTCAGAAATTCTGCAAAATCAAATCTCTTTGAAGGTCCAAATTATTTGTTCCAAAGGTAATTTTTAATATCCTTGGATGAACACTGTTGTTTTCTTCATTTAATAAAATCTAATACTTTCTTGTCATCATAGTTATAATATAGAATAGAATGTCTTTTTCAGTTATTATTTTTGTAACAAAATTTTCCTTTTTCTGTCAGTTTTCTTGAAGGCTGGCAATATTTTTCCTTAAGCAATTATTGTAAAACAGTTTGGTGTTGCTCTCACAGAGAGGCCATTTCCTCAAAACAGTTCTGAGTTGTTTTACACTTTGTGAGAAATTGAATTCTGTCAAAATTTAGGTATAAACGTTTTGGAGGTGTATATCTGAGCTAGGTGTCCAGACATCATTTAAAGTTACTGAAAAGAAAGAGGCACTTACACATCAACATGTTTTGCCATATAATTTCAGAGGAGATGAATTGTGCTTTAAGCAGCCAAGTTCTCCGTATTGATTCTACAAGTACAGTATGATTAGTTCAGATGTAGATATTTACATCAGGGCAGATGAATTTTAATGTCTCTGATATTTTGCATATATGTATGGAAAGGCTCTTCTTGGCTTACGGAATCATCAGAACTTCTCAATGATCTAATCTTTTAACATGTTTAAGAATTGAGTTAATTATCTTCTGGAGTTCTCTCTTTCCTTTTTTCTTGTAAAGTGAATGTGTATGACTGATTAAAACATGCTTATTTAAAACAACTGTACTAGACTAGGTGAGATGAAACTCATTCTGTGCAACTAATTTCCATCAAGGAGAGACATAGTTTTTGTGTTTTTTGTTTAAGACAGAGCTAATTCAAATGCCTGGAATGAAGGTAGTTCTTCCTTGAAAACCTAAGCATCCAACTCCATTCAACTAAAATTAGTCTAAATGGTAAAATGTAGCACACCGCACTAAGGTATCAAGATCCAAGGAGGTAAAATAAGTTAACAGCACTCTGCAAGTTGCTACTGAAGTTCATGTTATGGAGATGCAAGGGATATCACTCTCCTTGCTAATGTTTAAGGTAGGAGACTACTTTTTCCTGTAACCAAATACTTTTTCTTATGCTCTTCTTGCTTTAAAATATTCAAAAGCGAAAGGAAAATGTTGTATTAAATTGTCATAGAGGGCAGAAGCTGACAGAACATCATTTCAAGTAGCTATACAAGTGACTTTGATATGCTGTAGTTGAAAGATGATTACATGTTTACCACAGAGAGGAGAACCACAGTTTCATCCAGCATATGTGAAAAGATACTCAGATACAGAAGATGCAGCAGATACTGCACAAGATTGGGTAGCAAAATAGAGACAGTGCCATTTAGAGGCTCCTATAGTACTCTGTCTAACCAATACCTGTGGCTTCAGAAAGGATCTTACAGGCTCTTGTGTCACATCTGCCAGTCTCATGTAGAATTCACTCCTAAAACAGCTTCTGTTGTCACTCAGTGCTTTAAAGAACTGGACATATTCTCCTGGGATTTTTATTAGAGATCCATTTCCTGTTCCTCAAGACAGAATCAAATCCAACTGAAATAAAATAAAGCTAGATGCTGGCATGTAAATACATGGCATACCAGATTTCATTTGCAGATGCTGTCATAATGCCTATTGTGTCAGTC
>NW_020956300.1:123915-127378 GCF_003031625.1 Empidonax traillii | reverse complement strand
CTCTTCTTTGGACAAGCTCCAGCACCTGAATGTCTTTTTCTGTAGTGAGGGGCCCAGAACTGAATACTGTATTCAAGGTGCAGCCTTGAATCTGAAATTTTTCATTCTCTGTTATTTCTGAAGGTACACTCTTGATGTTGAAAGACATTGTAATTTCTGGATTTTTATGATAAAAGGTCAAAGGATCCACAGTGTTCAATAAATTCTTGCTCTGTTTTTTAGCTTAGTTGACATATTGAAGGTGAGGTCATCTTACTGTAAATTGTTGAAGCATCAGTTACCATGTAACTTTGCTTGCTCTTGAGTATCTTCCCTTAAGCAGATTGTCAGAACTCAGACATTACTCTTTGGACTCATTTGAGATTAAAGGTAAAAGTGTAAGAAATTATTAAAGCAGTCCAAAATTCACAGTTCAGGCAGCTGCAGCCTGATTTAATCATCTTAATAGATACTGTGCACCAGCATCCTGTAGTTAATTTACCTTTTCTGAATGTAAGAAGAACAAAAAATGATCACCTCTTATATCACAGTGTGGGTCTTCTGTTCATGTTTTCCAAGGTACATCACTAACAGGTCTTCAAATAAACTAAGAAATAAGGAGATACTAGTAATTGGTCTGTTCTTTATATTCACAGAGATGGGTGAGGTTGTTATGAAGAGACAGCACTATTCAGAAAACTGTGATCACGTTATTTAGCCTCCACATGAGAAGGTAAATAGTAATTTATCAGAACGGTGACTCCCTATGGGCATAATTAGTGTTGAAATCAAAGTAAATCAGTTGCTGTCAGTTACTGACAAAGATAATTGCTCTCAACTGGAAGCTCAGGGAGAAGGTTTGTTGTGTTTACATGCTCCTGTACTTCTTGGTGTTAAAGAGACCCCTGCTGCATGTTCATTAACTTAAGAAACATTAAGGACTTTGTCTTCACCTGGTAGCTGTTTAAGCAGCAGTAATAACAGTAAAGTTTTGGCTTAGAACCTGGCTCATGCATTTCTTTAGAAAAATGCCTTGCTTTAGGAAGCTTATGTATGGGGAAGATAACATTGGGATTATTTCTCACTTGACAGGAATTATTCAATAAAGTAACTTTTTAGTTCGTGTCGGTGATCTTATTCTCTCATTTGTCTCATAAATTGAGGGTTTTCAGTGCCATATAGAAGAAAACAAATACAAAGATTTAGCTTGTAGAAGATAAAAGTTGTCAGATGAATTACAAATTAAGTAATTAAGGGAACTTATGCTGTTTCATGTCACTCTTTCCTGACTACAATTTGTTGTTGAGTAGCAAAAATAAACTTTGAAATCAATGAGATTTTTCATCAGTGACTAGAGGAAAATAGTGACATCTTATAGGACTTTGATGTTAGAGGAATTTGTTGTACAAAATATTTGGGAAGTTCTTTGATCCACTTTCGAAAAAAAACCAAAGAGAGTCAGGAGTAGTGAATGGCACACAAATATTAGTGCTCTCATTTCCTTCCCCTTTGCTTTTTCTTCTTTGTTCCAGATGGTTTCTGAATTTTGAGGGGGGATTTATAGGAAATTCAAATAAAATAAAAGCCCTGTGTAGAGCAGATGACTAAAATAAGGAAAAAAACAACAAGAATCTCATTTTCTATTTTTCCTCATTCCTTTGTTCATTGTGATTGATGAAAAAGAAATAAAAGAAACAAGAAAGGTTTTAACTCAAAGTAGTAAAATATTGCACATTTGCAAGATGGAAACGTAGTCCTTATTTGGTGGGAACATACAGCTGAAAGTAGTTTAAATGTGCTTCATTTTTTGATCCTCAAAACTTTCAGTGGCTGTACAAAAACTTTATTTTCAGTTGGCTTGTAGGGCCATCTGTGTATCTGTGATTTTAAATTAGACCATATCTTCAAAATTTGCTTGATGCTTAAGATAGCAAATGCATTTGTCTGCACTTTGATTTCTTACTTGGCTTTGGAGAAATTATTTACAAATATGATCATTTCAAGCATGAATTTAAAATCTTGTTTAATTAAAAATAGTCGTTTAAGGTGTAATGATATTTTTTATTAATGTTAATGATTACCTTGGGGTAGCATTCACTTGTTGTGGAATTTCTTACCTTCTTTATAAAGATGCCATTTTGAAAAATTTTGAGAAAAATCAAAATTTCTAAGATATTTCCCTGATTTTATTGAAATCATTATGGGTAAATAGGGGTTGATTGAAATGTGTGGAAGGTTTTCTGTTTGCTTTTTGGAAAACAGTCTAATCTGTGTAATTTAGGTTCTTGCTTCAGCTGAAAACATGCTGTCTGAGTGTTCATGTTCTAGAAAAATTCATTCTCCTTTGGTTTGCATAGGAGTTGACACCTATTTCTGATGTAAAAAATATTATAGAAAATTTTTGTAATACCTGTTACCCTTTCTCTGCAGATGAGGCAAGTTTTTGGGGCTTCCCTAAGGCTATTAGGTGGGATTTGGATGCTGGTCTACCTAAACATGTATTGAAATGCCATTCTAGGCAGAAGAAAAGTGCAAAACTATCAGAAATAAGCAACTGTAGTGGGGTGTAATTACTGGCAAAAGAGCTTCCAGAGCAAAGAGGATGCTGCATAAATAGGCTCTCACAAAGTTAGGCAGACTCAAAAAGTGGGGGAATGTATTATGTTCTGAATTATTTTTGGTAACTGTGAAAACATAATCAGGATTTACATAAATTAGTTCGCGTATACATTTTCTGTCATAAATTCAAAGAAATAAGTTAATTTAAAAAGTAGATTAATCTGTATATGGTAGACTTTTTACTTTCGTTTCAGGACTGGCCACTTGGCTAATGTGAGCGATAGTTAGTATTCATGGCCATCCTTTTAGTAAGTGACAACTTTTTGGTTTCCACAGGCAACTGTACCATGGAAAACAACATCACTCACACTGTTTTCTTGCCGTCCCCATTTCCTTTATTTTCCAAATATTGCAAGGGCATTTGGAAACAGACAAGAGAACTGATGAAAAAAATGTCTTATAATGAGAAAAGGCTACAGTTTTCCTCTCTGGTTAATCAGACTGATTTGCAGTTATCTGTGGCAATGATCACTTTTCATAGTAAGTTACCTCACAAAGCTGTAATGATAACGTTATAGTGACAGTACTTATGTTTCTTGTACCTTGCCTAAAGCTGATTTTAAGAGAGAAAAGCCATGCTTATGTTATGATTATCTACATAAAGAATTTCAATTCCTTGCAGGCTTTCAGATGTATACTTCTGAAAGATTTTGATAATAATTCTTGCTATATTCAATTACAGAATCACATATTACTAGTCACTTTTTATTTTTCAGTATGCAATATATGATTACACAGTGTATATTTTTAAGATCATAGAATCATAGCAGCATAGAATCATAGAATCATAGAATAGATTGGGTTGGAAAAGACCTCCAAGATCATCAAGTCCAACCCCTGATCCAACTCCAATTACTATATCATG
>NW_020956300.1:118610-122323 GCF_003031625.1 Empidonax traillii | reverse complement strand
CGTAAAAGGAGATCAGGTTGGTCATATAAAGTACACTTCAGAAGTCCATGATGACAAAAGCCTTTCAATTTACTGCATTGTAAAAAATTATGGATTAGACAGCGGTACAAATACTATTCTCTTAGCATTTGCTAAAAGCTCACAGATTTACTTGGTGGTGATTAATAATAGAATATTTTTATATCACATTCTTGCTGACCTTAAGCTCCAGTAAAGCTGAAGGACATGAGTTTTTGTGAATAATGCCATTGGAAGACACAAATACAGAGTTTTCCTAATCTTAGAAACTGAAAACTTCTGCTTGAATTCTGCAGCATGTTGTGTGTGTTTTGAACATCAAGGCAGCTTTGAAAAAAATGGCTGATTTTGTTTCCTGCAGTGGGTTTTGCTTCAGCCAGTGGGAAATTACTTCAGAAGGATTTAGATGGTGCAGGAGTAATTGGTTTAATAAGAAAAAAAATAAGTGAAAAGTTAAAAAAGTCGAGCACTTTTCCACTACATTCATACATCACTTCTTATATCAACTGTTCTTTAATAGGCAAGTATTATACCTTATTTAATTCTGTTTCCTGCTAACTTAATGGTGGCAATAAAGAACAAAATAAAATGGATTACACTATAGTTGGTTTCTTTGTTATTACCATATGATAATTTTACTGGCGCAGTAATGGTGCATAGTATGTTTATGATCATTAATTTCACAATAAGGAATACTTTCACATTTCAGTTTCACCTATCATTCAACAAATGAAAAGTACATAATTATTTACATTTGTTTGGAAAACTGAAAAAAAAACAGATTATGATAAAAATATAATCTTATATAAATAGAGTATAAAATCTTGAAAAATACAATATGCCAGTGAGGCAGAAGAGAGATGAAAGTCATCTAGACGTGACCCTGGACTACTGACTCAAGGTGGCCCTAGAGCAGGGGGAACTCCAGAGGTCCTTTGCAACCTCAAACATTCCATGATTCTGTGACAAAAGAGGCAGTTTTTAACTAAGTGTCCTACCAGAAAGTAAGAAGTTAGATGTGTTTAAGAGTATAAACTATTTCAATTTATTTTCTTTACATCCTAGAAGAGGTCTCTTATCTGTGGTCTGGCTTATACTGAAAATAGTTGTTTTCCTATTTTTTTTTCTTTTTTTTTGTTTACATCTGGCTGTTTTGCATGGGACCTAATCTAATATAGATAGGTAAGAAGCTGTTTTCAGCATGTCTGCACCGCAGGCAGTGATCTTCAGTTTCTCAGAGAGACCAGGAGGGACAGACCCTCACAGTACTGGATTCATCTGGAAAGGTATATTTCCACACAATAAAATAACACTGGGGTAGTGATTCTTAATTTTGGTAGGATGTTGTATAGAGCGAATCCTGAGGAATTACATATTCCAGTATGTAATAAACTGGTAATATGTCTGGAGAAGGTAGACATTTGAAATGTTGTAAAAAAGTAATAGATTTTATCCTGGTTAAGAAGCACAAGAACTTTGGAATTTTTGCATGTTTTTTACTGAACTCTTTTAGTAACACCTGCATTATGTTTTCATGAAGATTTCTGTTTAATGGGACAGCTAATCCTTTCGGCAAGAGGTAAGATAAAACATTTAATTTCTGATTTTTGAGGTAAATGGAGATGAGCTACATTTTTTTGCTATTTTGGGAGCACTTTTGTGACTGTTTTTAGGCATTCCTTTATATTAAATGATAGTAACAAAAAACCACCCTAAAACACCCAACCAAACTCAAAAGAGCTCACCAGTGATACTGTGGATTTATGACTATATGTTGGGATCTCTCAGTCTTGCAGATGTCTCAAATGCGAAAGGAGAGAGTCTCTTGGTGTGAGTTGAGAGCTGCATATTTGGAGCCTTTCCCAGTAGAGCTGTGCAGTCTCACGCTTAGCTAAAGCTCTGTAAAGCATTGTATCTCTACATATCTCTATATTATATGTCAGTAATACAAAAATTTGTAATACAAAAATGACACAGTCCTTTGGGTTTGCAAAGGTTATGGCACGGCACACCAAGCATTTAACTGTGTGCTTAAATCCATTCCGAAGCAGCGATTTGCATAAGCCTGTATTTAAATGCTCAGTTGAGTTGGAATGTTAATCTTGCTAAGTCAGTGACTTTAGCAGACTAATGTAAGAGTTAATGCAAGCAAGACAGGTGGTAAAGCTAATGCACCTGAACAGAATTACAGGAGATTTCCAGGTGCAACTTGAAGTGCTGGCAGTCTTCAGCTCTTATTGAGCACTGCAGACACGGTGAGTCCCTTTATCTAGGGTCTCTCAATCGTTTTTAAATGAAATTGTTCAGGAAAAGCGAAGTAAGAGGACTGATTTTTTTATATCTATTGTTACTCAAATGGGTGGGCTTTTGACACCGGCTGAAGTTCATCTTAGCAGTACTTAAAGGGCAGCTGCAAAGAGTACAGAGGTTCTCCCTTCACAGGAAGCCGGTGGGGGTGACATGAAGCAATGGCTTCAAGTGGCACTTGGAGAAGTTTCATGTCACTGTGAGTGTAACATTCCAGCCCTAGGAGCTGCAAGCTCATGGGCTTAGCCAGGAGATTTTCTTTAAAATATATATAGAGGGTTCTTTTATACCTTGAGTTAGTGTCAAGAGAGTAAGCCTCGGGCTTGTTCCCAAGGGGTTTCTTTATTAATTTAGGGGAGCAAATAAGGGAACTTGGGACAAAGTTCAAAAGAACACCACACAAGAAGGACAAAAATGTTCCACCACAATACTGACTCAGCATATACTATTCCACAACACATGAGTCAGGATCCAGTCAATTCCACAACACTTAAGTCACATTCCAGTCCCTCCAGCTCCAAGCCACCCAAAGCATCAAGAAAGAAGATCTTTCAAGATCTCTTCCAACATGGGATGTTCTAGGGTGATGCATCTATCTCCTTTTGTTTCTCTGTTGTTTTATTTGATGTCATCCAAGTCGACATCTTAAGTAGAGTGAGCCATATTAAAAAATCATGTATTACCAAACAAAACATGATATTTTCACAGGTATCTCAAATACATACAGTACCTTTCCAGGATGATAAATGGTACAGTTTCAGTGTTTTTTTTTTTCCCTGAGGCAGAAATTAAGAAAAACCTATTTTTATTTTCTAAAGCATTGGCTCTTCGAGGTAACTGAAAATAGCATCATTAAATATTGTGAAGAAAAACATATATTTCCATATTTTAATTTTTAATTCTAAGATGAAGTTTACCGTCCTTAATTGGCTTATGGCAATATACCATGCATAAGATGTACTTTCGCATCCCTTACACAAGGTGAAACAGATGGTGATGTTTTAAAAATATATTGTTAGACAATATTTTAAATGCTAATATTTTTGCTTTTGATATTTTTGAAGTATCTGGAAGTTCAGATGCTGATCCTCATGTATATTGACCTGAATTACTTTGCATGTACATATGATTTGAGTTATTTAAGTTATTTAAAAAAGATCCCTCTCCCTCCCAGTCAGTCATAAGCAGTTAAAAATACACCTTGTGTATGATGTAACTTTTAACTTAAAATGTTTTTTTGTTAACTGAATTCCTTTCTTGTATTTTTCATGACCAGTCATTAACATAATATACCATAAATTTAAACTGAAAATGAAAATTGCAAAATTTGAAATTTTGCCAAAAAAAAAAAAAAAAAAAAAAAAAAAAAAAAAAAAAAAAAAAAAAAA
>NW_020956300.1:88309-118220 GCF_003031625.1 Empidonax traillii | reverse complement strand
AAAAAAAAAAAAAAATAAAAAAATAAAAAAAAAAAAAAAAAAAAAAAAAAAAAAAAAAAAAAAAAAAAAAAAAAAAAAGCAAGAACATTCTACATATGAATTGCTGGTAATTAGATTTTATTCCAGTCTGAATGGAGAAAGTTATATGTGGTTAATCTGAAAAATGCTTTTATGTCAAGCGTTCAGAAAAGAAAGTATGGAACCAGAGGCAGACATCAGTTTCTGCCTATGTGCTTGGACACTTTACAGGAATCTTTGGATAGAAAGTGATAAAAAGTAAACCAGAGTTTAAGTTCTCTCCCTTTCAGCTTAATGCCCTAGCAACAATGTCAAATTTCCTTTTTCTTGCTCTCCACTGGAACAAGGATTGTTGTGTTTCTGCCTTTGTCTCCAGTGTCAAAAGGATGGTTGACAGATCTTCTGTAGCAGTATGATGTCGTGTTAGGGTTGCTAGGGGTTGTTAGGTTTGCAGATTCAACCACTAGTGAAACTGTGTATGTATCCCAGGGACACATGCACGTGGGGACAGGCACACTCAGAGAGGACACTGACACGGATGATCACACAGACTGCCCCAGAAGGTCACTGCTGCAGCACACACACAGAACTGTCCAAGTTCATACATACACACAAACATTTGTGAGATCCCCAGGGTACCAGCATGGTCCCTTTAACCAACTGGCACCTCTGCCTGGATCCTGACTCCTCTTATTTACCCCACAGGTACTTGACTTGCCAGCTGGTGTTGCTGGATGCTTGCTGCAAATACGTGGTACTCATATTCTCATCCCACTGGCACCGCACACTAAATATCAACACAGACTCTCTGCCTGCTAGATACCCCTGCCGGGACCTGAGGCTCCTTCACACTCACTGGCGAATCCAGCTTGAAGTTTACAACAAATACCCAGGCACACTGTACAGACACTTGGTCTGGGGAAGATACAGACGCTCACGTTCCCCAAGAGTCAACACCAGGCACATGAGCTGTGACCCATGATCCAGCTGCAGCCACGAGCTCTGTCCCTCACTCTCCCCAGTACTTTCAAGCTTATTTTTGACACTCGCCATTCACAGTGGCTTTGGGATAAACCCCCCACTGCCTCTGCCAGAGAAGCATACTGAACGACTCTGATTAACACACAGTTGACTCATTTTATACCTCTTTCTGCCTACCCCTCACTCTATTCTGCTCTGCTCCCCCTTCTGCACATTACCTCTCCAGTTGACACAGTCCCACTGACCCCCTCCATTATGCAGGACCCCCAGGTTTGCATTGTCATCTGTTGCAAAGTGCTAGTTTGTCTGCAGTTCCTTGGTAACCTTTCAGTTAGTGTGAGTGATCAGATTTGTTTCTGGTTATTGCTTGCTAATGCTAACTGGCCAGGGTTTATGTCTCTGTATGATTTCTCTCCCTCCCTTTCCTTATCCTCCCAGTTGAAAAGATAAACATTCTCAAAATCCACATATCCTTATCTGCTCATGCCACTGACACAGTTTGTTCTTCACATGACCACCCTTACTGTGTGTTGGTCATGTCTTTATGGCTTCTTTGACCGGATACTCTCAAAGGAGCAGGCAGTTGGGGCGTGCCCTGAGAAGGGCATCCACCTGAGATGGAGTATTGATGTTCAAACTTTATCAAGTTGAAGATCTAAATTACAGTTGTCTTACTTCCTAGGAAAATGGTGTAAAAATTGGTGATTAAGCAAAATTATGTCTAACTAGCATCTCTTTGCGGGAGATTTAGGTACTTGTGGTGGAGACTGACTAACAAGGGTTCTTTCAGGCATTTAGGCGGGGGAAAGATGTAATTTGATTTGACATTAGGTTACTTAGGAATGTAAGCTGGAAACAGGTGACTGTGTTCTTGGTTCAGGACACTTCTGACCTAGATATGTGAATATCAAACTACGACCATTCAGAAAACTGTCAGGCAAAAGTGAGGAAGTGTGTAAAGGAGTGTCTGAAGCTGTAAGATTAAGAAATGATGGAAAATAAATACAAGAGCTCATTATGACTATAATTCCTATTGGATCACATTGAAGTACTTAGTTCTGAGTGTGTGCTGTGCTGTGTGCTGGTGCTGTGCGGACACGTAATAGGGAAAGTCTCAATCATAAAAAGTTCACAGTGTAAGTAAATGAGAAAAGGAGGCAAAGCATAAGTAGTATATTTATTTCCTTTAAGTCCCACTGGTAATCAGTGGCAGATTAAAGAACAAAGCCAGTCTTTTTCTAAATCTCAATCTAGTGTCCATTACGTATGTTTCATTACACATAGAGTATTATTGTTATTCCATTCTACTCCTTATATTCTTAATGAATGATGCATTATAATATGAAATGCAGTAAAGGTTCTCGCGAGCAATCTTGAGTCATTTACTATTTTTGAAGTGTTGCTGCATGCATATCAAAAAGTGATGTTTTAATAGCAGCATAGTTTGGTGTTTTGCATGTCTCTGTGGTTGGATTTTTACTAATCTTTCCTGTCAAAGCTTGGATTATACCTGTCATGCTTCATGTAGATCAGCAAAGACATTCTTGTAATACTGTAGAATCCCTAAGCATTTCTTTACATCTTTTGAACTGCATCGGGCTGTTTTTTTTAGTTCTTTTGTTCTTCAGGTTTTCTATTGAGCATGGAATTCCTTGAGTAAGCAAAGATTTTTTTCTAATACCCAGAGGTAGTAGGAAAGTTCACATCATTGTGGTTAACCGTGAGAATTTCCAGTTACAATTTGTGACTATGTCATTAGAAAAAAGTCTTACTTTGGAAACGTTCCTGTTAGTAACTTGTAAAGAGTAAGCTTATTATCAAGTTTTCCTTTACATCCCAAGAGAGCATGCAGCAGTGTTTTGTTGTAGGGGAACCTGTATGGCTGCCCGGTCCTGTCCCTTGCAACTGCAAAGTTGTAGAAATTAGGAATATTTATGTTTAATAGAAAAATATATGTAACAGAAGATTCTTAAACCAGGTATAAATAGCTGGATTGTAAGGTAACTTGACTGCTTTGGGCTTTGGTAGGCTGTTTGCGTTTGCCGAACAAGAGGAATATACTTTGACCGTGAAAATAATTAGCTGTTAGCTCTTTCACAGGGTAATTTTTAATAAGTGAATTGCTAAAGATAAAATTTTAGAGTTTTCATTATAGAAATATGGAGTAGGACTGGAATGACTTGCTGATAACATTTTGAGTGTTGGTGTTGCAAAATATTCCTCTTTTGCTGCTAACTTGTTATCAACCATTTATCAGTCATAGTTTTGGGTTTTTGTGTGAGGTCTAGGGACCTGTATATGTCATGGCACCAATCTGTAGAGGCCATCTCTTTTCATTGTTAATTCTGTAATTTGAATAATAGATAGGATCAAAATACTGAAAAAAAAATGTTTTGATTTTGTTTTACTTTTGAAAGAAAACTGTGTTGTGGTACACTTGTGGATACTGTGGGATCATAAAGACTATCTAATACCGTTATCTGGTCTGACATATTAATGTGGATTTAGGATAGATGTTACTCTGCTATCTTTTTTTGTTAAGTGTCACTTCTTAAAAGAGGTTAACTATGAAATGCTGGATTCACTGAGGCCAAGATGTCATGCCACACCAGAGTAATTTTCTTCCTTTTAAATCAGCTAGGCTCTATCTATCAGTTAGAACGTGATTTGTGTTTTTTACAGGGATGTTATGATAGCCATGTTCATATTAAAAAGAACTGGTATTTCTGGTAGGATTATGTTTTAGTAGAGCTGTTATTTTTAAAGCTGCATGTGAAAGTTTTATATACCTATTTCTGCACATGAAACCTCTTGTTATATTTTTTTACCATTCTGTTCAAGGTTTACGTGGGTTTACGTGGCATTATACATCAATTCTTTACATCAGGTGGATGCAATTATCAGGGCAGAGTGAGGGTCAGCTTCTCCTTCCAGTTCAGTGTTGCAAGTTTTTTTTCCAAAGAGAAAATAATGACTCTCTTGTCGTATATCATCATATAAGCGACATATAAGCTGCTACAAGTACCTCTTAAAAATGGAAGAAAAAAATTCATTCCTTGCATGAAGAGGTGGGTGCTGTGCCCAAAGTATTCCAGATGAAAGAATACGTACTCTTCGAAGAACAACTGTTGCGTAAACTACATCTTAATTCCTATAATCAGCATACATTTAAACCTGCAGAGTTGAAATCTGTATTAGTTTCTTACTGCTTTTCATCACTTATCCACTTTTGTTGTACCTGTAGGCTTTTTAAAGTTAAAAGATGCTGCTCATTTATTTACAGCTTGCTTGAAGAATGGATCCATAATCAGATCAAAAAAGGAACTGCAGTAACCGAAAGTCGATCAAAACTGAACAAAACCTTAAGGTTGTATTTCAGCATCCCATTTCTCAGTCCATCTTACTGTTTTTAAAGTTCCACAGTCCCAGTATTATCTTGTTACACATAGGCTTTACAATAATCTGTATTTGCTACTTTCAGCCAGGCTGCAGCTACTTTAACAAGTGCCTTTTTGGGTCACTGTCAAATAGATAACAAGCGTAGGCACTGAATGTGTAGAGCAATAAAGCAATTACTGCATATGCAGTATTTCACACTTTTATTTGATGTGTAAACACGAGACTGCAAAAAAGAAAGAAAGTGATGTTTGCTTACTTGCAAGTTGGTTCTTGGGGTACCTTTGAAGGGACTCAGGGTCCTTTAAAAATCAGGAAATTTTAAAAGATGAGGATAGCAAAACATAAGAGTAGATTAGTGTCAACCAGAGCAGTTAGAGTCAACAAAAGAATATCACGGGAAAGTAGCGAACTTGAGAGAAAGCATGCTTATTAATAAATAAGGTAGATTAAATTAATGATTAATGTCTCTTAAATAGCCACGTGCCCAAATGATTTAATAAAAAAATCAATCTTGGGGGGGAGGTGGAATGAAAAGGGAAGGTCATGAGCAAACTGAAGCAGGTTGGCACATTGGGGTCTACCCAAGTCTCACGAGAGAGAGAGAGTTCACAATGCTGGGCAGAAAGCAGGTATTGAGTCAGAAGAGTAAGACCCACATCTGCCTTTGGCTTACTTTTCATTCTCAAATCATGCTCATGCTCTTGTTTATTTGGCAGTGCATGCTGTTTGAGCTACATTGATTTGCCCGCTGTGCAGTGAGGAGTGACAGCTGATGAGGCACCACAGCCTCTGTTCAATACCTGGATTTGGTTGATCAGGGAAACTCCTTATGTTGCTTTTCCCTCTTACAGCCTGAGTTATGGTCTGGCCTTTAGCAGAAAAAAATTTGCAAACGCTAAGAACATGAACGGACCCAGTGAGTTTAAAAACAGTTTATTACATCTGTAATTTATTCGAAAAAAAAAGGAAAAAGTGCATAGGAACTGTAGGATTAGGACAGAAAGTTAGGGTGGAACTGATCTTCAAAAACAGAAGGGGGCAGGAGGGAGATGATCCTTATGAATCTTGTTCTGTCAACCTAAATTAAATCTTTAAGGGTGAGAAGAATACCCTTAGAAAAAATAATAGTAAAGTGTAGTAGCAGTTAGTTTAGAAAAAAAACTCCTGTTGCACTAAATAAAATGATATTTTAATTATTGAATCACATTCCCAGAATGTTATTACTGTCAATGATTAAAAAAGACAAAACGATAGAGGGGTAGATTTCGTGTATGTAGAGGTCCTTATACCTCTTGGATGCAATTAGTGCTATTGGTAATTGTCTGCTGAGCCCTAAGCAGCCTATAACAAAATAATCAGAAGGCATCTCTCTGTCCTTTCTTGATGCAAGTTATGTTTACATTCTTGTATATATATATATACGTATGATATATCTACATACTAGGTTAGCACTGTCTTTGTCTTTTCCCCTCTGCATGTGTATGTATATGTATTTATGGTTATTTTCCCTCTTAAAATATTTCTCAGGCTTTGCAGTTGGAATGGGAGTCAGGTTAGTTATGTTAATAAGAAGTAATAAATGACCTATTCATCTCCTAAGGAAGAGCACAGGATAAGGCAAATGAATTTGCTTTAAATCAACTTGATTTTTACATATTTAATAATATTTAAGTTTAGAGTATTCTAGGTTATAAGCAATGCAATGCGGTTTGGAGGTTAATTTGTAAAGAAAGTGAGAAAAAAACTGACAAAACCCCTCAAAAATAAAATTTCAAACACAACCAAGAGAGGGAACAGTTTTATTGGAACTGTGCCTCTTCTTCGACATTAAAATCTTTACAGTTGTGCCAAATGGTTTGTTGCTTTAAGAAACTTGAGTAATTTATTTCTATTATGTTTTCATTAATATTGAAAAATATTTATTTTAATATATGCCTTTTCTAGCAAATAATACTGAAAGACATCTCTTTCAGATTTCACTAATATTTAGGTGTATTTCTAGGAATGGTAAATATCCAGGAAATTCAAGTATCTCTCTGAATTTTCCAGAAATGTTTACAGTGCCAAGTTTTACAAGAATACACTGCTACTTTCTCATTAAGGCAGCCAAGCATCTGACACCCTGGGGAAACCACTGGCTGCAGTAACTAGCCAGTCACTTAAGAGTCAGTCCTACAGTACGACTCCTAGGGTTTTCCTTTCTGTTTTGTCTTTGCATGGCAAAGGCAGAAGTAGAAATCATACCTATCACCAAGTCTGTAGTTGTTTCCCCTTTAACAGATCCCAGGTACTCTCTTTTTTGCTCTCTGTGGGAAGCACTCTTGAAAACCAACAGCAGCACACATGTTGATGAAACCATCAATATTGCCAGCTTAAGCTCACTTCAAAGGGCAGTATGATATATTTCATAGCTACACTGTTATTCATATGTATCAAATGACTGAAAAGGCTTCAGGCACTTGGTTCTTGTTACCTTTCTTGATTACTATCAGTTTGCTGCATCTGTAGTTCCTTCGAAATTTTACTTGTGGGCTTAGGGTTATTACCTGAAGATAATATGCGTTCATGGTAATTTAAAAACAAAAATAGACAGGAAGCATCCGAAAATAAATAGCCCTTGTGTTTAATGTACTTAAAATAATTAATTTTTTTTCTTTAAAGTGCTGCGGTTAGATAATTAGCTATTAAAAATGCACAGGTAACTTGAGAAGGCATATATATAAATTGGTGTCCATACTGAAAATTGCTTTTAAACATTCTTCTGAAAAAGAAAAAGACTGCTCATGCCTAGGACAGGTACACTTTTCACTGGGTAAAAATCTGGCTGAGTAGCCACATCTGGAGAGTGTTGGTGAATGGAATTACATCCAGCTGGTGGACAGTCACCCCTGGGGTTTCCCAGGACTCAGTGTTGAGGCCAGTACTGTTTAATATCTTTATCAGTGATCTGGACAGGGGTTTGCATGCACCCTCAAGTCAGTTTGCAGATGACACCAAGTTCAACAGGAGGGATCTGGACACACTGAATCAATGGACTGATGCCAAGGGTATGAGGTTCAACAAGGCCAAGTGCCGGATCTTGCACTTTGATCACAACCCCAAGCAGCACTACAGGCTGTGGGCAGAAAGGCTGGAAAGCTGCTCAATGGAAGAGGATCTGGGGATGCTGGTCAGCAGCTGCTGAACGTGACCCAGCAGTGTGCACTGGTGGCCAAGAAGGCCAATGGCATTCTGGCCTGTATCAGAAACAGTGTGGCCAGCAGGACCAGGGCAGTGATTGTCCCCTGTACTCGGGACTGGTTAGGCTACACCTTGAGTTCTGTGTCCAGTTCTGGGCCCCTCAGCACAAGAAAGACATTGAGGTGTTGGAGTTTGTTCAGAGAAGGGCAGTGAAGCTGGAGAAGGGTCTGAAGCACAAGTCTTATGAAGAGCAGCTGAAGGAGCTGGGGTTGTTCAGCCTTAAGCAGACTGAGGAAAGACCATACAGCTCTCTACAACTACCTGAAAAGAGGTTGTAGCAAGGTGGGGGTCATCCTCTTCTAAGTAACAAATAAATGATGACACTTCATAAAACATAGAAATTCAAGGGACCCACTAGTACACTGAAAGATAAATTAGGCTTCTTTTTACTTATATAAGCATCTGAGTCTTTCTAGACCTAACACTGACTTATTTTTTCATGAGAAAATCTGTTGGCCAAAGTAACTAGAAGATATAAAATCCCCTACAAGCTAAAGAAGAATGAAAATAATTTAATTTTGTTAAACAAAGTCACTTATTTTAAATTTCAGCTTTTCAGGGTATAGTTGAGGTTGCTGTATCCTTTTTGGTAGCAGCTTGAAAGAGTGATATATGATGAACATAAGAGAGGACTGAATTTCATCAGTATCAGAGAGTGTTCAGATTCTTAATCTGAAGGACTAATATGAAGCACGTAAGAGAAAAATACATAGTATACAAAAGTGTATATATGTTGAAGAAAAAGAGTTACAACAATAGTATAGGCTGGAAACACAAACAGCTAATGATAACACAACCTAAACAATAGAGGTACTTAAACTCTTTCACTAAAGGAAGTCTACCCAGTGGACTTGAGAAGTACATTCCCATGCAGAAGCAAAGAAACTGATCATATATTTGGAATTTATTCCAGGTTATTTATTAGTTTTTAAAGCTCCTAATCATGTGATCAGTTTATGCAAAGAACTCCACTAAGTTAATGATATTAATCAAGAGTTTTCAGGATCGGGACGCTAATCAGCATTTTCCTGCTTTCTCACTCTTGCAGCTTGTGTGCAGCTAATTGGTGTTTTGACTGAGTCAACATATGAATGGTAACACCAATGAATCAGAAGAAATTGTTCTCATCAGAATGTGAAGCTAGAGAACTACTGCTTTCCAGAACAAATACTATCTGCAAAAAAATATTCTCATTAAAACAAATTGCCCTTTGCGGCATAATAAAGTTTGTGTAAAGAGAAACATCTGGCAGAAATATATAACCTACCGTAGTGTAACATTTGGAACTAATTAATTTTTTTTATTGTCATAAACTGCTTTTTGATTTTCTCATCATTTTACCCAGATTTAAATGTATCAGTGTGTTGGTTTTTATAATTTTATTATACTCAACTTTTACTTCCTTTAAAGCAATACTATTCTGCTCATAATAAACCTGGGAAATGGGATATGTTGGAATTAAAAAAAAAGCTCAGGAAAGGTTTTTAGACCTTACTTCAGCACATTTCATCACTAAGTATTTTACAAGGCGTACAACATCTGGAGGCACTAAAGTGCAGGTGTCCTAGTGTTGAGAAGAAAATTTGCCTTACAGGAAGCAATAGAAAAAGTCATGCTCAGGAACTTCACCTGGAATTTCTGTTTTATCCTTTATAATATAAGTTGTTCTCACTCTTTTGTAGTCAATGGAAAAAATGAGATATAGTCCAGATTTACTCCACTGGAACCATGTTGGATGCCACTGTAAAAAAAAAATCTAGAATTGGTACCTGGAATACACACCTAGACTAAAAATTTCTGTCTTTCCTTAGATTAATTGTACTATGAATGGTAAACTTTGAATTTGATGAGGAGATAAAAAAGTGACTTTGATTTTTGTCATTGATGTGAAATGTGCTCAGAAGGGTCACACATTTTTTGTCATGTGCCTATAGTTGCTGGCCACTTAAAAATCTTTATTCCATACAGATTTTAAAGATATCAGAACATATGCTGAATAGATATCTAAAGTGCTTATCCACAATAATAGTATGGAATGTAAATAATGTAGAATAATAAAGATGACAAAGAGATGCCACATTTACTGACTGAATTTTATACTTTATCTTCTTAGTGTTTCAAACCTGAGCCTGCAATCCTCAGGCTACCTACTTCAGAAGCAGGGCAGTAGGACACGTAGTGCTTATCCATCTCTACTGTATGAAGCAGTGTTTTTGTTAATTAAGCACTGGCTTGTGATATTAAGAACCAAGAGGAAAAAAAAAAAAAGCTGCTTATTTAAAAGAATGATGGGTTGAGACAGGGGAGAGAAGGACAGAAAGATTTAAATCCCAAATTATCTAGAAAGCCAAACAAACAATACTTTCTGGACCCCTTTGCCCTGTCAATACCCAAGGAATGTTAGCTCCATCTGTTAAATGGAGATAAAGGGGAATTATTATGAGGAAAAGCACTGGAAGCTTATGTGTTCTCTCCTTAAGAAAAATGTATTATGCATTTCACACAAGGACAGTATTTATAACATGTAAATGAAAGAGTTCACATAACCATTATAAGACATTATAAAAGTTCATATGGCCGTTATGATGGTGGTATATTAGTTCATTGTTATAAGTGTTATTAACTATGTTTCCATTGAGTGTGTGTACAGCAATATTTTTAGATGCAGAAGTTATACTTACAAAGCTGTTTTTTGAGAGGAATGAAAGGGAGTAAAGTAACAATATTACATTAAACGAAATAGAAAACTTCATCTGTTGTATTTTCCTTCTCAATTAAATTAGTCATCTGTTTTCTTTCCAAGTATATTAAGAAATTCCTTCCCTGCCAAGAAAGCTTCAAGAACCATAGAAGTTTCTCATCATTTGAAAGATTCATACAGTAAAACGTTTCTTAAAAATAATTATATATGCCCAGATTCTAAATTACTCATCATCTGATAAGTTCCTTTCATTTGCCCTGGGCAGAAGAGAAGAAAGTGAGTGTATATTTTCTCCTAGTTGCTCTCTAGACAGGCTGCTCTGAGCTCTTCAGCCAGCCATGCAAAAAAATGAATAAGCCTAATGTTGATAAAACAGATGTGATACAAGAATTTTAAGGTAAAAGAACCTCCAGTAAACAGCGCATATAGTGAAGATATACTTCCAATTGTAAAGTCGTAAGTTCATTCAAGGACATGCCAGTAGATTAAATTCTGTTACACATATGCATACATGCACATATTATGCACACATACACACATATATATACATATGTGTATAAACACACACACACACATATATATATATATAAAGTGGGCTTTCATAAAAAATTCTGATAATTGCTTTGATGCTTGCTGACAAGAGCAAGGGACAGGTCTAGAACCCTTAACTTGACAAAGCGGCTCCACCCTGCAGTTAACTGTTTGCACACACAACCGATTCTGCAAAGCACAACAGAGCAGTAGTTCCAAATGACAGTAATAAACCAAACAGCATAATGGTATTAGTTAATGAGGGAAATTTCAATCCAGTAGTGTAGTAACAAATGCATGAGGGAGCACTGGCAGCTGCTGTTGGAATGCAAAACAGAACAGCTTCTGAAGCCCGATGTACTTCACTGGCTTTTCTGGGTGATATGCAGAAGTTCTGCTATACTCTTAAGGTCTCCCAGGAATTCATTTATTGCCTGAGTGAAAACGAATTGTATTGATGTGGCAAAGAGGAGTAGGAAAGTTTTACAAATCAGCCTCTGCAATATAAATTGTAGGTATCCAAGTCTGAAAATGGTCACTTGTTTGTGCAAGATTGGCTTCCATATTTAAATAAGATGTAGGAGCCACTCCTGGGCACACAATTACAGATAATAGCCAGTCTTAAGATCACATCAAAATAGGAAGATAATAATACATTTGATTTAAGAAAAAAATGTGATCCTGGACCGTATACTCAGACTACAAGAATCTTAGTGTTAGTTAATTTTTATGATAACCACAAAAATATACCTATTTAATTCTGCCATGAATTCAACCAGTTTTTAGGCACATAGCTTAACTACTAATGTGCATGAATGGTTCTGAATAATATTTTCAAAAGAGGTTTTATAGTGTAAAGACCTGTGATTCAGCTCATCTAATCATAGATGTTTTCAGCCTGGGTTTCTACAGCTCAGGTAGTAATTTTTATAGTTGGGGAGAGAAATGGATATCTGCAGGTCATGACTGATCTATTCCATATTAGTTGTACATTTTAGAAGAGGAGGATTAATACAGCACTATGTTTCACTGTATTTCTCTCCATAAAGAGAGGCTATACAGCTAACTCAAATATTGATGTTTACACTGAAGATATTAGGGGAGAGAAATATTCCTCATAAGTTAAAAGTTCAGGATAGAAGCTTTTGAAATTGAGGCATTCTTCTGAGGTTGAGATTCAGAGTTCTGGGTGAGGTGAAGCTACCATATTCCCTATTAAAAAACCAGAGAATTAAAAAAAAAAGAAGAATGTAAAAGGGAGGTAAAAGCATGCACAGTAGTTTTATACCAACTTGACAACAAGCTATGTGTGATCTCTCTTTGTACTAAGATCATGTTACAGATGTTCAGAGGGAGAAAAAGTTTTTAAAAACTCACTGTTATCCTGACCCAAAGCTTTTCACTTGCCAAATTGTAATTGATTTGGGAAAGATGTCTTAAAGACAGCTACAGCAGAAAGACTGTTTACCTCTTTTATACTGATTAGGCCAACACTAGGTTCACAGGAATCTCAAATCAGTGTGTTCTTGTTTAACAAGGAACCATTTTAATCTCTAAAGATAGTTTTCCAGCTGGTTTTGCATTTGAGGGTAACCTTAACCATTTTATGTTATTTAATGAGAACTTTTGAGAACATTATCTTAGTATTAGAAGCTTCACTTTTTTTTTCCTATTAAACAAGTAATATCTTTTACTCACCCCTATCCCCCACAGAAATTGATTGCAAAAGATTGTTTTGCTCTTACTCATCGTCCGTTCTGCTCAGGCTTGCACTCTTTTTTTCTGATATATTCCAGTATTTTTCTAGAAATGGGAAGTAGTCTGACTGATATATAGTTTCCTAGCTTTTTCTTGCTTTCCCTATTTTAAGGATAGATAGATAACTTGTTTGATTTTTTTTCCCAGTCTTTCTGAATCCCATTCATCATCCATGGTTTTTTAAGCGCTTCTGAAATTGCTTCAGCAAATTCTCTATACTCCCTGAATTTTGTTATTTCTGAACAATTTAAAGCCAACTATCTAATGGACGTATTCTCTAACCTGTTTCCTTTCTTCTGTCTTAAATGCCTTGTTGTTTGCTTTACTTACATTATCTGCCTGGTTGCATCTAATCTTTTTAGTGAAGACTGAAGCAGTAAATGCACTAAACATTTGGTTTTTTATAATGCCATGACTTGATAGCTTTTTTCCCTGTTGGACAATGGACCATCTTTCCTTTGTGCTCCTCTTGCAGCTAATGCTCTTACTGATCTTTTTCTTTGCTTACTGTGTGTGTTCCTTGCTATTTATTTTACATTTTGTGCCTTCACTTTTCTCAGTGTGTCTTTCCACCTCTCTTCTTTCCTAAGGCCTGTGTCTTCTTCCTTTCTGTTTTGTATAGCAAATTATTATCAGTCCTTCCAAAGATATTGTTAGTCTGCATTTCACTGTATTACTTTCTCAAAAGATATTTAGTTAGTTAGAGGTCAGAATTGTCTCTGGTTTTGTGTTTCAGACAGTATTTCTTGGATGGATGTAAGAGTTATCTTTACCTGTTGAGTCTTTCTAGTTTGGCACTAGTGCAAAGCCCCCACCTTTCTTCCCTCATTGCTATAGAAGATAACAGAAGATTCAGTCAGTAATAAAAAACACGACAGTCACATGATAAGTCATATACTTAATATGGTAAAAAAAGATGTAATAATAATGATATTCCAGGCAAATTTCCTGCCTTCATTTAGGCATAAGTGTAGATAGACTATTTATGTCTCTTGATGTATAAAACATGTTGATCAAATAATAAATCCTCATAGCCTCCTTCTTATACAAGTAAGAATATTATCCTGACATTGCAAAAGAATAGAATGGGATGAGAGGAAATGGCCTCAAGTTGTGCTGGGGAGATTTAGATTGGATATTATGAAAAATTTCTTCACTGAAAGGTTTATCAAGCAGTGGAACAGGCTGCCCAGGGATGTGCTTTGTCACCATCCCTGGGGGTATTTAAAAGGCATGTACATGTGGCACCTGGGTACATGGTTTAGTGGTGGACTTAGCAGTGATGAGTTAACGGCTGGACTTTCTGATCTTAGAGGTATTTTCCAACCTCAATGATTCTCTGACTCTGTGAAATAGAGGGAATACAGGACTTCCTTAGGTATTCACAGATAGCCAACCTCTGCTCAGTTTGGGGATACTGGAACTTGAAGCTTCAAAATTCGCAATACTATTCAGTGATCCAAACTACCCTGCATTATTGTGGGAAATAATAAGTATTTTACTTCTATTTACGTATGTTCAATTCTCAGTTCCCTATCACAAAAGCATGTATGATGAGAGTGCCTACTAGTTTTTTATGGAGTCTGCTGGTATTTCTGTTACTGAAACACACACGGCACATGTAAGAGATTTATATTTGAAAATGGAACCAGTTTTGCACGATCCAGAAGCCGCCTCATTTGGTTGGAGGAGATTTTTTACTAAGTAGTTGCTGTTAAAAACCTATAAGAATATAGTAGATCCAGTCTTTGACTGAATAGCTTAATAGCATAAGCATTCTAACCTGTTCACCCAAGGAAACACACCATTTCAAAGTGCTATTAATTGCTCACTATTGCTGTAACTATGACTGACAAGAGGTTTGTATGCTGTGTTATTTATTACTGCACAGTTAGAAAACTAGAATTTCTGCTCAGACTTTAGTACTTGACATTCAGTGAAAGCAAATCTTCTAAGTCTGTAAATTGTTTTAAAAACATTGGATCAAGGAACTAAGTCTAAAGAAGTGATTAAGCACCAAACATGGTAGTTAAACACCAATGTCAGTGGGCTCAGACTTCTTTCCTACATTAAGACCTGACACACAAGTTCCAGTGTGATTTGTGCTAGCCTGCTGAATCATGTATTCTGTAACAGCTTGTAAACTGGCAGACATTCTTGATACAAGTGGGTGAACAGACTTAATGTGTACAGCTGATAACTGTCTTTCATGTGATGCCAGTAAGAAGTTAAATTCAACAATAATGTTCTTAGATGACTCATTCACAAACTTGCCTTTGAGAGTGAATACCAGAATCTGGAGAAAATTTGATTGCCTACAGTCAGAACTGTACTCTGAAAACATGCCATTTAGTGAGTACCTAATTCTATAGGTGTGGCAGTTTTTAAATTCCCAAAAGTGCTCAAAAGTACTTCCATAAATACGTAGGACGATTTCAATTTCTAATGTTTTATCTTTTAATCAAACTGTGATGGCATAAAAAAATTTGAGGTCCCCATGCCAAAACCCTTTGGATCCTGATTGTCACAGAGCGTGCAGGATTAGTCTCACTACAGCATACTCTAACAGCCCTTGCTTTTCTTGTAGTTTTCGAAGGAACCAATAGCCTTATTTTGTGTACTAATCTATAACACTGAACAGAGTATTAGAAATCCAGCTACACTTGCTTTCAACCTAAAGGAATCTTTCACAATTTTAAATGCATTCAGCATGAAAATGTAAGCTGAAACTCAGGCTGCTTTGAAAACTTTTCACGCTCCAGTCTCCAAAGTAGATTCCTTTCCTGCTAAGCAATAGAACAAAACTTTTCTCACTGTTAATCCAAATAATTGATCTCCTTCAAATAAGTGTACTTAACACATTAATTGAAAATGCAGTAGTTTTTCTTATCTGCATTTGATCCAGGATCTCTCTGGCTGGCACCTCTTGCTCATATTTTCCTTCCTGTGAAGAAGTAATCACTGAGTTCCACAAACAGACAACATGAATGAATTTCCTGTGTGTTTCACAGTCAGACTGCAGTACAGCACAACAAAAAAGATCAAGGGCCAGTAACATCAATAAACAAGGACTTCTTATCACCATGTACAGTATGAGATTTCCAAGCTCAGTCTCCCCTCTGGACTTTGAGATCAAAGATTAGCAAATGCTTATGTGCTAATACTGAAATAGGTGATCCCACACAGCAGCGGCTTACATTGTTTTTCTTAGAGGAATTAGAAGCTATTACTGGGTAATTTCTCTTCTGTCTGAAAACTGTTACCTGTGGAGCATTAGTGGAACTAGGCTGTTTATTTTGTCCCATGCTATACAGGAAGCCACTCTGTGAGCCACAGCCTTGGCTACACTTACACACGAACAATACATTATGTCCTATTTCAAACTGATGCTCCTAACTGTCAGTATATCTTTGGGTTATTACCTTTTAAATAATAAAAAATCTCTCTAAAGCAAGATAGAAGTGGTGATCAGAAAAGGATATACTCTGAAGAATTGAGTGAGCTGTTTTCTACATTTTCAACTGAAGGCAGAAGTCTCTGCTGGTTGAATTGTTGGTAAAACTCACAGTTGCCTTCAGCTTCTGGCTAAGTTAGAAAAATCAGAAAGCATTGGTTTACAAAAAGCTTTTCTTGCACCTTCAGTGTGCTAGGATATTGCTTCAAAATCTGTCTGTATAGCTGGCTCAACTTCATATACAAGCATTCTTAAAAAATTGAAGTTTTATTATTTAATAGTCAGTGGCTTTTTATTTTCAAGTCTTGCTCTCCTTGATGTTCTGTTCATAGACCTTCTTAGGGAAATGAAGTTTTATTTCTGGGATGGGGACTTACTGCATACCCGGATTTTATCCTAAAACAGATTCAGGAAATGTGTGCAGACAGGCAGGGTGTGCAGACAGACCCAGAAAAAATAATTCTGGAGTCTTAGTATATATTAAAATAAAGATATTCAGAATACTTAACTGCAGGTGGAGTTTTTAGAGGTAAAGATTTAGTTCAGAAAATTATTTCAAGTTGAACTGCAATGGAAATAATAGCCAGTAAAGGTATTTTACATAAAGTCAGCACAGTACTGACTTTCCATGGCAGTATTTCTTTTTCTATGGGATGTATTCTATGGGAGTGTATCTATTTCTTTGGGATGAATCAAATAAAATCATGTCAATACCGTATAATATTCTTTAGGAAAAAATATATTGAAATAGCAGTGTGCTGCATCCTTACTGTGGGACCAGAAAATGGGTATTATTGAATTCTTAAATGGATGATAACTGACCTATATATCAAGTAACACACATTCATTGAATGTAAAACTAAATGTGTTACTGGTATAGGTATTACTAAATAATTACAAAACACTAACCTACTAGGATATGTTTAACAGTGTATCACTGAGCTGAATACATTCAATAGGCTCTCAGTATGAGTTTCATTGTCCCTTTCTGCGGTGCTAATCAACATTTCAGGGTTCAACTGAACAAATTGTCAGTTGTAGCATATCTTATTAGTGCCAGACAAAATCAGTACAGCAGTAACTAATTTTACAACTTTGGATTTTTTTTTTCTCAGTTTTGATTCCTGAGTTTTAAGGAATCTTTGCTGAAAGTATTAATTTACGTAATGGGTTAGACCTTTTAGACCTCCTCGGAGAGTAAACATATCATCAAGTAAGGGGCAGATTTATGTTTCATACATGTCTTAGTCATTTGAACTTAAAAGCCTTTGCAGAATGAAGTTAACACCCAAAGGTTCCCAAAAAGAAGACAATCTTATAGTAAACTATTTTTCCTTTTCTTTTTCTTCCCCCTGCCCCAGCCCTCCTGTTGATTAAAAGAAATTATCTTTGTGGCAGTTGAAGACATGTAAGGTAGGTAAACTCAGTACTAAAGCCACTCAGGACTAATCCTGATTGAATTTGCAGACTTTTTGAGTGGGATTATTCTTTTCTAATTTTAGTCACCTATAAATTAGTTAAGAGTATCTACTCTGTTGCCTCATTTAGGCTCAGCATAGTTCTTGAAGAATGAAAAGGAATGCTGGAGTGCAATTGATCCCATCCTAAGGTGGATGGTTGCCATAATCAGGATGAATTGCCCTTCAAAGTTGTCTGTGTGAGTGGGAACTATGGTTTGCACAGTTAAAGCATCTTTTTAGTTAACCAGTAATCTTAGATTTGCCTCAGGGATATAATATGAGGAGGTGCCAATCTGAACCCACTGATTATCCAGCTAGCTAGGGCAAGTGAAGTGTTTGACTTCTATATGGCTAAGGTAAAGTGAAAGTAATCCTTTATTCTTTGGAAAGATGATACTTTGGCAGGAATTGTCTTGTTGTTATAATACTACAAATTAGAATTCTTAAACATATAGAAAGGAGAAAATATTGTCCACTTTATTTCTCCCCATCTCAGAACACCATTGAGGAAGAATGCAGTTGCACCATTGTCTTACATACCTATATAAAATAAGTCATCCAGGAGAAATGTAAAAACAATACTTATTTATTTACTTATTTGCTTATTTCTTATTGAAGACTGTTCATTTGATGAGATTGTAGAAGCAAGTTATAAATTATGCATAAAGTAGTGCATCAACAGTTAAAAGACAGAATAAAGCCAGAACTTTGCAATTTTCAATCTGTGTTGGTATTAATTGTAGCCTTAGCTAAAACCAGTAAAGCTCGAGAAGCAAGGAACATTCTGCTTGAAAGAGAAAAGAAAAAAAAAATTCTTTTATATAGATTTTTTTTTCCTTTTATCTTTACTCCTCTGAGTCCTTTCTTGTACGTGTCATCTATAAAGATATATTACTGTAATATGAGTGCTCACAGATCTGTGTCTGCTCAGTGGAATGCTTTATGTTACGGTGCATTTTCCCACAAAAAATATATATGGGTGTCATCTTCTCTCATGTAGATGAAAGTTTCCTAAGCCCCATATTTCCAATTGATCCACAATGGCTCTTACAATGCTACTTTTTTTACATGGTTCCTAGATGACCAATGATTATTGCTCATGCCATACAGAAAGTCACTTATGCAGATGAACCAAATCATGCAGCAAGATGTCAAGTGAAAAAAAATTTCAAAAAATCCTCATGGTATGAATAAGTCAGAGAATGTAATAAATTGTTGTTTAACATGTTCTGATACTCAGCTTCACATAAACAATGCTCATTGCAGCTTCAGAAGCACACCAGTGCTATTCATTGCACATGTGCTCAATTCCTGAGCCTCCTACCCTGTGACTAGTCACATTTTTAGAACAGCATTGAGGTGTATTAACTTACATTATCTGCCACCTAGAAGAGAAAGGGATTCCTTCTGTGCCATTTGCTTCAAGTCAAATGCAGCTTTCTGAGGGAAATTTTTCATCTTCAAGGAGAGTCTTTCCTCAGCAGTCATGCTGGTTTGAACGTCTTCTTGAACTGCTGACAACAGTACACAGAATTCTTAAGAAAGGGCAGGATGATCCTGTGTCTCTGCTGTAAATGTCATCCCACTAAGACCCACAAATAAAGAGAGAGAGGAAATTAGTTCTCACAAGAGAACATTCCTGTGATATTTAATATGCACCAATTAACCATATGGACTTTTAGTCACAGAAAAGAATAGCAGAGCAATTCTGAGAGTCTCAGGAGATCAAGAATTTCCCTGGCTGTTCACCTTCCTCTTATTTTCACAGTACGTTATTTGCTAATTTGGAAACATATCATTTCTGCGTGCGTGGGGTTTGTAAAGGGAGTATTTTATTGCTCTGCAGACAGATTATTTTCGTAGTTATGGAGAAAGCTTGTACATCTTTAGTGTATCTTGTGTTCAGAATAACAGTCTGTGTTCAAGAGCTGCAATTGTTGCTCATCCCTTAGGATTAAAGTAGGACTAATTTGCATGGCTTTCTTTTAAAAGAAACATACCATTGGAACTGAAATGAAGGTTTTATTTCCTTGGATGGTCACAGCAGATCAGTGCTCTTGGTTTTCCTTCTTCCATCCCGTTCTTCATAGACTGCAGTATGGAGAGGAGCCGAGGTCCCCTTTGTCACTTCTAGGAAAGTGGCCAGTTCAGGAAATAGTTTAATATGTGATCTTGAGAAACTGGATTTGGCAGGGAATTTAAAGCATTTGGTAAGTAGAGCAGAGAATAGGAATGCTACTTTCAGTCTTTTCTCTCCTGCATCTCTTTTATCTGTTTGATCTATATTAGTGGAGGGTGAGGGAGCCCTGTCAGTAATCCAGGAACCAAGTACAAAATTCAGAAGTGAGATAAAAGGTACACAGGAGGGAGAGAACATTAAAACACTGTCTTCATGATTACAGAATGAAGATTGCTCAGAACTGGACATATTAGGTACAACAGCATTGCTACTGCACAGGAGACATCAAGACTGCAGGCCAAATAATACAGTGTGGCTTGTGTCCCCACCATTTAGGGCTAGCTCCTTTTACAGCAGGATGACCGTATCCTTTTCATGTATTGCTTGCCTGTGTGTGCATTTTTGATTTTACATGACCTTTTTTTTTTTTTTTTAAATGCATTTTTTCAGTCTCTTCAGTAGTAGGAAGAATGCACCGTACCCAACAAAATGAACCCAAAGTGCTTTTCTGTATGCCATGGGGTGTCAGAAAGAAAAAGGGAATGGGAAACTTTCTGGAGCAAAACTGAAAGAAAGTGGAAAGTGCTGAAGCTTACACAGTTTCAGCTATACTGTTTTTTCAAAGTGGTCCCTGTAGTAAACCTGTCTGTAGAATCACACAGGCAATCTTGGAAAGAGGTAGTAGGAGTGGTGTGAAACAATCCTGAGAGTAAGCTTTTAGTTATGTGTCCAGTGGTAACTATGCATATATAAAAGAAAATGCATACACGTTTATTTTGTGTGACTATTATTTCAATTTTAAACGTAATAACATCAAAAAGAAATGCAGCATGCCTACCAACTAGCAGAGGTATATTGTTCATCCTCTGTAGAGTTTGTGTATTTTCTTTAGGAGTTCATTACTTTCACCAGAAATTTGTTCTATGATATAGATTGCATTCATTTAGATGAATTTGCATTCATTTTAGATGAACACATAATTTTAAAAATATACCTACTTGCAAGAAAATAATCTCTGGACCAATAAACCTCTGGAAGAAACAGATCTTGATCTAATCTTCTACAGTGTTCAGATACAACCGTTACATGACAATAATATGGAAGTTAGAAGTAAATTTGTAACTAAGATAACCAGTGTATACATGTAAAACTAATGATGATTGCTATAAAAGAGTGGATTGTTGAGCTTGTCACCATCAGCTCCCTCAGCAGAAAATTGAGAGGCACTTTTTTGGCACGATTCATGCCCACATAAATATTTTTGCATGATTCATCTTCCTATAAACATCTAAAATGTGTCAGATGAGTCATACCTTAAACTTCCCATAACTTTCTACTGTTGAGAAAAAGAGACTATGGTATTAAGCTAGGTGGTAGCTGAGATGAATCACTGCCCAGTATATTTGTGTGATGGGGTAATAGGCTGATGTGATCTTTATCTGCTGTCCTTCTTGAGGATTTTGAGTTTGGCATTATCAATTGTTTAGTGAATGTCACTGCTTTCATCAGTATTGACATGCATGCATTCGAAGTTATTTATGAACTGTAATGTATAAAATGGAAAGCTCCACATTGGACCTTTTTCTTTGCATTATAGAATAAAAATGTATATTTAATATATGACGTCACAGAATATGTTACTCCAGGACCATAAAGAAGATTTTCATGCAAAGTCATTAAAAAGAGAAAAGGGCAAAATATTCTCACATGTCCCTGTCAGGTTACCCTGGAAACAGTTGTTCTGTTCAAGTCCGTCTATCACTCATGATGATCAGGCTGTTAACAGATAAAAGGATCCCTATGTACAGCTAGGGAACAGCATTTGTAAGATGAAAAGGATGTTTTCATAGTTGTTTTCCACATGGTTTTCATTGATTGGTTACTTTTGTCAATATGCTCATTCTGAAGTATACTAGTAGTTGTCTTTGGATTTCTAGAGGTAGCAAAAGACTGAAAAGGGTGTTTTTTGGTTTGGTTTGGGTTTTTTTGTTGAACAGGAAGAGAGGAAGCTAGAGTATCTTAGACTGCTTAACCTAATTTCAAGTCATTGGGAATAAAAAGCTGAACTGTTTAGAAGCCAAAGACAAGAACATATCAAACAATAACAATGAGACTGTATTTACTGGTGACAAGTTAGGTCAAACCAGTCTAATTTTCCTATATGGAAATGGAACCAAAGTGTGGGTTACGTGAGAAGCACAGATATTAAATCAACTGTCTTTCCTAAATCTCTTTATGCTATTCAACGTGACATTCTCATAAGTAAATAGGAAATTGTCTTGATGAAATGGCCACTAAACAAGTGCAAAAGTTTTTGGAAATGTCCATTTGATTGGTTAGTGAGTGTTCCCGGTCAGAATGGAAAAAGACTCTTCAGATGTGGTTTTTTGGGCAAGTACAAGACACCATTTTCACCACTGTGTTGAGTGGTGAAATAATCAGTGTGCGTTCAACAAGTGAAGGAGGGCAACAAGAGCGCATGTGCAGGCTGGAAAATAAAGCTAGAATTCAAAATAGAGGGATGTAATTCAATGTAGTCATATGCAGATTCTGCACTGAGGTAGGAGTAGTGTGAGTTGAAGATTGGAGAAGGACTGGCTCAGCAGTTATTCTGTTGAAATGATGTATAAAGCTTAGTGTTTCCCGAGGTAAACATGACTTAGAGAAGCAATGCTATCCTGAAATAATTTAACAAAGCATTTTTTGAAGTATCTAATCAGACAGAGCTATATATCAATTTCGAACTCCTAAACATACAGCTGGTCCTCTTATGCACATAATTTGGGCAATTTAGACTTCACTTTGGAAATATTTAGAGTTAAGTTTGACTATGTATAGGCAGAATATGACCTCTTTATGACTGAGTAGTAGGACTGTTCATTTTAATAAAAAGAGAAGGTTTATAACAGTTTTCAGGAGTAAGATTCATCTCCTAGCTCCTCTGAACTAATCACCCTATTTCTCTGTATAAATAGAGGAGAAAAACAGCATGATTCATCTTATTTCCATGTGGACACCTAAACTAGGTCAGATGAATCATGCCATCATCCTCTCTGCTGGTTAGCTGAGATGTAGGCACATCTGCTTTGGAGATGCATTTGGTCTTTAGAGATGTCTGCTGTCACTGGGAGAGGATCTAATCTGAAATACCTAGAAGGAGGAAGAGGCAAATTATTTGTTCTCGCTGGTGAGAGCAAATGAGAGAATTGTGAAGCACTGGAATGATTTTCTTGACAGTTGTGACCTCTCTGTTAATGTGCTTTTTTAAAGAATTCTTCAGGTGAAGATGTTAAAATATGATATCGTAAATCTAGTTGAACATTCTCTGGGTTCAAAGGATGGGTTAGAGCACATCTCAAGTGCCTTCTTACCCCTGTGTTTCTGTGTGGTTTCATTCTCTAGTGATAGATATCTCAGTCCTACATAATCTAGGATACACAGCTGTAAAGGGAATGGGGAGGAAATGATCCAGTTTTGAGTGATGCATGATATGTGTACCCCTTGTCACATTACATGATGGGGCAAGTCACATGATGGGATAGAAATCACCGTGGGCTTATAGTTAGGAAGAGACACATAATTCCATCAGCTAATATCTCCAGCCCCTTCACGGAGAGCATTACATGCCTTGAGAATGTGTGACCCAGCAGTGCTGCAGGAGCATTTGCAGGACAGGGCTTAGCAGAGCAGCTACAAATAGTGGCAGGGTGGGAGGCTATTAGCACCCCCAGAAGCAGATAACATACTGATTATATTTGTGATCTTTCTGAAAGTAAAAAATAGCATTTAAAAAGGCATATTATCTTTTTTGTATTTGGAAAGAACTTGGTGAAGTCTAAAGAGCATTAAGACATAAAGCTTAAGAGAATAATTTAATTATATTCAGCCCATATTCAACCCATATTTAGGTAATTATATGGTAAACAGTGGATTTGCATTCATATCTAACATCTGTTGTTCTCTGGTCCATTGAGTGAGCTCTGACTAAACATTAATAGACATAAAGAAACACCATGCAAAACAAAATCAGAAAATAATAAGTGAGATAATAATCTCATTAAAAATTGGATTAGTATTTAAGAAGAGGATTTAAAAAGTTTTCACGGAGTTGTCTGCTTCTTGACAACATATGTAGACTATAGGAAGAAATCCAGGCCAAATAAAGAAATTCAGGGTTTGCTTTCTTGTTCATTGGTGCCATGAGGCCAGAGAACTGGACTGAAAAATCAGATGGCAGGTCCTTTGGTCTGCCACCTCAGCAGAGGTAGGGCATGGAGATCCATGGCCTGCGGGAAATAGGATAGAAGGGTTCTCAGTGGGACCTAAACAATTCTATGATTCTGTCATTCTAAGTGCCAAAGCTATTAGGAACTCTGGATCTTTTGTCTTGTATTATTTAGTTCTTTCTGAAGAATGTGTTAGAAGTTGGTGTAGAAATCAACTGTGTTAAAATCTGGAGTCATGCTGGGAAAAAAAGGATAAAGCAAAGTAGAGTGGACTATTCCAATCCATATCAATATCTGATTTTAAGATGTTATCAAAAGCAGCTACACAGAATAAAAAAGTCCTTCTAGAAACAATTTCTTTTTCTGGAGACATCCCCAGAGTTGGATTTGACTTAACTTCCATAAGTTTATATACTAAATCTGTATGTCCTCTCCTAGCAAGTTTAGAGAACTGGAGTTTTTGTATTATTGACAGGTGCTGTTTTCTGCTTGTGATTGTGAAAGAACATTTTTGTCTGCGTGGTTATCCACCTTCTGTGAGTTTCTGTCTTGTCAAGGGAGAAATGCTACATTCATTAACCTGTCTGAAAGCTGGAAGTGCATACTTCATTCCTTTTTATAGCATTCTAAAAACTAGGTACTGAAGTACATGGCATAGACCAAAATGCTTTTTGTGTCACCTGCATTAAGCAGAATTTTGCACATATACATATCACTAATCACTAATGGTGATTATATCACTAATCACTGATATACCAGAGCTAAAACACTAATGTTTAGGAAATGCAGCCTTAAAGGACATTTTTTTCATCTTTTTTGTTTGTTTGTTTGTTTGTTTTGTAAATGTTTGTTTTTGTTTTTTGTTTTGTTTTTCTTCTCAGTAAATATGAAGTAAAGCAAAGTGAGGTGAAAGATAAAAAAATTCAACTAATCCCCTATCATTCTATCTGGAGGCTCCTTGAAACCCATTATACACAGTCATATGTAAAGTAAAAAAACTCCTCAACTTCCTTTGACTGATATGAGAATTTTTAGTGTGGATTTCCTCAGACTATTGGATACAGGCATTAACCAAACCCCAACTGACACTTAAAAGAAAGCTGTGAGATTAAATATTCAGTGATACAAAATGAATATAATTACTTGTTTGATGTGCAAGAAATTTTGCATCTGGTAGAACCCAGTTAACATTTCACTTAAACCTGTATAAATCAAAAATCAGCTTACTTAAGTTGGATGAACATTGTCAACATAAAACTGGGATAACTGGGAAAAAATAAATAAAAATTCAAGTTCTAAACTTTAAAATATAAAGGCAAAAGCTTTTTCTCTTGTCAGTCATCATCATAGCTTTATGGAAATCTTCCTGAAGTTGTTCTTTCTCTGCATGTGTAATTTCCCTGTGATTCCCTGATAATTGCATTTTATAGAGTTAGCATGTATAGTCATGATGCTCAGGCAAGCTCTATGGAACCAAGAATATACTTTATTTCATTCTAAGAAAAGTATATTCACAGGTGTGCAGGTGGAAAGAAGATTTGCATAAATGTATATGAAGTTTGTAATTTATCTACCATCAAAACTACTTCATAGAAACAGGGTCATCTCATCTCTTTATTTGTATAAATTTCAATATTGCATTATGTTTAAAGACACTTTCTCTTTATACCAGTTCCTTACAGAAATCTTAGGGCTTCACTGTGACATCGCTTTAATAGTCCAGGGAGAGGAACAATCACTTGCAGCTAGCAGTTCATCTCAACCCAGAGTAGTTGAGAGATGAATCATACCTTAGAAGTAAGTGCTTGTTAGCTCACATATGTGTGTTTGAAATTATGTAAAAT
Source organism: Empidonax traillii (assembly GCF_003031625.1). Classification (NCBI taxonomy): domain Eukaryota; kingdom Metazoa; phylum Chordata; class Aves; order Passeriformes; family Tyrannidae; genus Empidonax; species Empidonax traillii. The sequence continues at coordinate 92,429 of NW_020956300.1, read as the reverse complement.
GAAATTATCCTTCTAATCAATTAAAATTATCCCAATATCACCCTGCTACAACTTTCTCTTTTCAAAAAATACCCTTTTCATACGTCTGAGATGACTTGCCACCCTTTTTATTTTGTCAAATGTGTAAGAACAGTTATCTTAAATCAGTATCAATTTAACGTCCTTTTGGCAAACCATGCACAACATTTTAAGTCAAAATATTTTCCAAACAACTTGATTATAAGAAGTGTTAAAGTTCTGATTCCCCTCAGTGGTCTGTTTGCAACTCTTGAGTATATTTCATTCCAGGGTAGTAAGCAATATACTCAGAATTTAGAAATATTGTCCTCTGGGAAAGAAAGCATTGCCTGTGAAATACATGGAACAATGCAAAATCAGAAAGAACATAAACAGAATCCAAGAGATAAAAAATGATTTGGTTGAGCTCTGTTAATTGCTAGTTATTTCTTCTCCTGGCACCATACATAACAATCTGCTCATGTTGCTTCCAAAATCACTAGATGAATGTTTCCATAGTCAGCACTATTAAAAGGATAACAACAGACTGAAAAAAAGAAAAAGAAGAACAGTTTGGGGAGAAAAGTGGAGTCACTGATTATAACTAGATAAAATAATAACTTTATGATATTCATTAAAGTAATCATTCATATGAAAGTCATTCAGTATTAAAATATAATCTATCAAGATATGATTAAGTACTTTACATTCCAGTTACTACTTGGGACTGTGTTAAATAGCAGATTCTAAGGTGAGATATTTTAAAATCAGCAGCAGTAAGTTGTACTGAAAAGTTCAAAAATAATGTTCTGAATCAATTGTAGTGACTTCCATGAAGTTGTAAAAATTAATGTAACTCCAGAGATCTGGATAAAAATAAATTTATTCCAACATTTTGTAAAAAAAACCCCAAGCAAATTACAAGACTTAGAGATCATGGTGTCAGGTCAGCTGAAATTGAGCCTTTTTGTAGTGCTGGGCCTGTTCTTGAATGTATACATAGCAAGACGAAGAAGGAAAACTAAAAAAATCTTGTTTATTTAGAAAGCAAGTTCCACATGGCAAAATAGTTGGTATCAGGATTACTAAGCAAAGGTTAACACTGATGATGATATTAGGTAGATTATAAAATAAGAATGAGAAGTTCAGACTCAGGAAAAGATGTAGCTCAATAATGTGTGAAATTCATCTCACCTGGCTTTGGGACATGTTTTCTACATTCTGTTTATTGGTTAACTTGGGAAAGAGTTTCTGTTGAGTCCTCACAGTTTCATTATGGGAAAAAAAAGGAGAGCAACACCTTACATATGGATTTCAGAGAATTCGCTGTTTCTTTTCTAAGTGCAACAGTTCTTTTTAGTGTAACTAATGCTTATAGCCTAAATTATGTATGATTGCAACCTCCTATTAATACTCCAAATAAAGCTATCATATACCAACTTCCTCGTGTCCTGATGCTAAAAGGACCATGAAAACCCCAACACAAACCACAGCTAAAAAAAAAAAAATTACAGTATAACTAAACCAAACCCAAAATCACAGGATATGTGAGAAACTCCAGATACTTGAGTATCTGAGTATTTACACAATGGAACACAGACAACCTGAGCAATGGTTAACTGATCCTAATTCAAGTTTCTTAAATGTTTGTGTTTATTTCAAAGACTGCTAAAATAAATTCAATACCAAAGAAGATATGACAAATTCTGAAGTCTGTCATGAGTACTTCAGGCTGCAAAGCCTCAGATGTATCACTAGCATTTGACAACACGAAGTTGGCTGTGCCACAGGTTTAATATGTTACACCTGTTTTCTTACTGACTTCAGCGGTGAGTCTACAATCTATGAAATGGATTAATTTGAAATATGTGTTAATGAGGAGCAGTTTTAGTGAGTTTCAACTCTATTCCGTTCGCACTTATCCTTTTTACCTCTCTCCCAAATAACCTTCACAGGCAATGCCCTAATGAGTTCATTCTTAGTAATCCCTTTATATATCTTGAAAACATTATTCTTCCAGCTCATTTTTCTGATATGGTAAGTGATTGAGGGGTTTTGCAGTATATATGGCACTTTTATACTGCTTTGTAGTTAGGAACAGCCACAATGAATTTCCCACCTATATGAATTTTTCTGTTTGATGTATTTTAAACAAAGATATTATGAATGTAATATTGTGTGGATTAATTTCTTTTCCACATTTTTTTTCATAATTTTTGAATGCCTTTTGCTATCTAGGTTGTATACTTTAACTGAGAGATTCCCCATGACTCCAGTAGGACAATGTATACAAGATACATTTGATTGGAGTGTAAGTCTTTAGGGAGAGAGAGTTTAATGCTTCTGGGTTATAAACAGAAGGAAAAATTATGAAATCACCAAACATTAATGGCAGCTGTCAACAGTCTAATACTTTCCCATAGGATTTTTTAAATCATAATAAATTCATATTATTGTTAGGTTTTTCAGCTTTTGCTTGGATTTGGTTATCTAGATTCCTATATGTTATGGGCTGATCATTAAGGTAATCCAGGCTCATGAGTTTTGGTTCCCCTCAGGACTGTGAAAGGCAGTCTTGCTAAATATGATGTCCATAATTCAAGGATGGATTTTAACCTGTCTGGTTATAATTTATTGATTTCTGTATAATACCCTGACTAACTGTGAATTAATTTATAATATTTATTGCGGGCTGGTAAAGTACTGCTGAATTATAAGACTTCACAATTTGTTGGCCCACTACCAATACTGGATTTTTAATTTATTAGATTATCTTTGCTCTAAGTACTATGTGTGTTTCAAAAGGCAATGCTCAGAATTTAGACCATGCATTTGCTCATTCAGCAGCTTCTTCAGTACATTCATCCGTGTGAAGAAAGGGTAAAATTCAGTTCTTTTAGAACAATACAGTTTCATAGAAATTTATTTCCAATTAATTTTCCAAGGTACCTGTAGCAGAAAGACACTTCGCCAGAACTATTAAAGATGAGAATAACAGGGCTGGTTTAAATCCAATCTGGATTCTGTTTCATTCTGTGCAGTATTTCCATTAAATCTGATTAATATCCAGGAATAAAAAACAATGTTTCTTTTTTGTTTTCTTTGTGAATTTTTCTAGTGAACAGGGCATGTGTATACTTTTGAGTTTTCTTTTAAAGTTAGTAATCCACTGTACTGATTGCTAAGCTGGGACATCTTTGTAGTTTAGAACTACCCATGGCTCTCAGGAACAGAAAGGTTAGAGAATATGAAGAGAGCAAATCTTTTAAAGCAATGAATTGATATTTTTTTTACATCACTTTGTGATCTCTTTGTTAAATACGCTATTATCAAAAAATAATGTCTATATATGTACTGATATGAAGTATCAGGTGAATAAATGTAATACAAAAAGGTCTCATCTACATTTTTTCCTAGCCTTGAGTTTTGTTCCTTCTTAGCAAAATCAGGAAAAGTACTGTTCTTTAAAAAAATTAATGGGTTAAGATACTGAAAACCCTGATTTTTGATTTAGGATTGTTCAAATATTAGTTTTAATTCTAGACAAACTAAAATTGGCATGTCCTCTCTGGTTAATGCTAGACGTTATTGACAGGAGCATTGCAGAAAGTTCTGTAGGATATTGTATAGTGGTTAATATGGAGATCTCATAAAGGATGGTGATAAGAGGCACTGAGCCTGCAGATTAAAAAAATCATTTAATAACAATAAAAAGAGCTTGTCTAAGTCATCTTGGTTATATTTAAAATGTATTTTATGTGTGTTAGCTTTATGTTGATTGAAAACTCAGCACTTCTCTTATGCGGCTGAGTAGTTAGGACTATGTTATTAGGAATAGGTTAGTCTGAGCCCATAGATTTAAAAGATAAAGAAACACATTGCGATGTCTATGATACACTTGCAGTATTGAACCAGCATAACTTGATTTGTCACTGAGGATCTACATGTGTTATAAATGACATAGATTGCCATCGTAAGGTATTCATAGGTGCTGTTCAGTATTGAAAGTAAACGTAGGTCTGCTTTGCTGTCTGTCAGACTGTCTGAGAGCAAAACAAATCTCTGCAATAGCCTTGGTGGTTATAAAGTAGAAAATGTGACAGTAAAATAAACCTGATTAACA
>NW_020956300.1:83045-88031 GCF_003031625.1 Empidonax traillii | reverse complement strand
ATGTGTTATAAATGACATAGATTGCCATCGTAAGGTATTCATAGGTGCTGTTCAGTATTGAAAGTAAACGTAGGTCTGCTTTGCTGTCTGTCAGACTGTCTGAGAGCAAAACAAATCTCTGCAATAGCCTTGGTGGTTATAAAGTAGAAAATGTGACAGTAAAATAAACCTGATTAACAAATTTTTAAAGAAATCCAAAAATGACAGTTAAACAGCATGACGCAGCATTGTAAACACAAGTGGCCAGTATCAAAATGTCCTGTTTAGAAAAGCACAAATAGCAAATTAATGATACAGTTGATTATTGTACTCATTCACCTGTGGGTTGCTGAGGCACTAGCAATCTAGCTGAATATTGAAGATTTGTTATTGTTTATACCATATTGTAAAATCTATTGATTATCCATCTGCAGCACGGTTTATTCTTTCAACTACTATTTATGCTCTTGGTAATAGGATACTGCAGCCAGGGAGAGAGACATTTTAGATCACATACTTTATGGTTTTCATCTAGGAAAAGTAGTAATAAAAAAAAAGCGTCATAAAAACCTTATTAATGTAGTTCTATTGGTATTATTGAAACATCATTATTTTGCTAATATTACCTAACAATTTTCATCTAAAGTATTGGCAAAATTTGTGTAAAGGACTGAATTTACAGTTACAAAAATAGCTATTTTCATATAAACCTATAATATTCTTCACACTTTATTATTTAAAACCATCTAAACCAAGAATCAATTTGATTTAAATTTTTATCTTTGCTATTCTGGACTGCTGCATCCTAGGAGATGTCTTTCTTTTAGGCTGTGTTTAATATAACCTGCAAGGAAAACATATGGATTATTAATTGTGTTATAACGTTATTTGTAAAGTGTTTCCCTGTATACAAAAGACAGTTGTCATAATTTGTGAGAAGTTTGTCTCTTGAAAAATTCTAATGCGAAAATTCATTTGGGATAAATGTAAGTTGTCCTAATGTAACTGTTTTACTTTCTTATTACTCTAATTTCTTATTTTTTTAAACCTTAAAAATAATAATTGACTGATTGATTGATTTATTAATTACAGAAACCTTTGAAATGCTTATCAGACTGGCTGAGAATTACACAAGCACACTTTTCTGCACTGCATATAGAAACATGGCTGCTGAGGCTACTGTGCGTGTTCAGGAGTTTTTCACTGATGTTGGACTCTTCGTATTTGGCACAGACATTAGCACAGAGGAATTTGTGAATAGATTTTTTGACACCCTGTTTCCAGTAGTCTACAGCCACGTGATTAACCCTGGTCTGACTGACATTTCACTGGAATATGCAGAGTGTCTACGAACGGCGAGAAGAGACATCAGGCCCTTTGGCAGCGTTCCCAAAAAGGCCATAAGTCAAATGGGAAGATCCCTCTTATCCAGCCGGACTTTCTTGCAGGCTCTGAATTTGGGGATTGAAGTGATCAATACAACGGATCACCTGCATTTCTCCAAAGACTGCAGCAGAGCTTTACTGAGAATGCAGTACTGCCCCCACTGCCAGGGACTGATGATGAGTAAGCCCTGCATGGGCTACTGCCTCAACATCATCCGGGGCTGCTTAGCCAACACAGCAGAAATTGATCTTCATTGGCGGGGATATATTCAGTCCCTGGAGGAGCTCTCAAGCGCCATGAGTGGAACACACGACGTTGAGCACGTGCTTCTCAACTTTCATTCGCTTGTTAATGATGCTCTGGTACAGGCTCATACCCATGGGCCAGAGTTATCTGAGCAGGTAAGAAGGTAGTTTATACACACTCAGTGACAGTAGGAAAAGTGGGACTGATAATTCTTACTTGTTTGGCCACTTTTATGGTGAAGAACATGTTTGTTTCTTGAGTTCAGCTTCATTTGACAGTGCAATTTTTAGGAGCACAAAAAATGTTTTTCATGAACATAAGAAAATTTTCTAATCACTTCATTGTTATCCTGTGTGCACATAATGATAAATTTAAGCAATCCTTACTTTAGGTACTATTGACCTGCCTTAGAGAACCTATAACTTTCCATATAATATTTCCATAATTATTTAGGTTTCAGAGGAAGTAGCACAGTTCATTTGTAACATAAACTGAGTCCTTCCTTACATATATACTTGAGAGAAAAAGGCAAGTTATATGAGAGCTCTGTTACCTGTGAATGCATGAAGTGAAGAACTTTAAGATACTGTTAGGGAAAGTGTGCACTACTTAGCTACACATTAGGAAAAGCCCTAGTATATCTGTTAATTTACGAAGGTTAAGTATCAAAATTCAAATTTTTCATGTATTATTTTTAATCTGTATTCTGTTTTGTAATTGTATTTTTCTCTGTATTCTTACATTCAGACTTCACTGACAGTGATATATTCTATGTTTAATGCTGGATTGGATAACTTGGTTTGGGGAGATGCCTTTAGTTTTACGGTACACACAGGTCTGAAGAGAGTGTCTGGGTGTTCCTGTGGTGTGGCATCAGCTGAGGTGCAGTAATACTTCTAGGACTGCCATAGCCTCAGTACCTGAGGTTGAAGCAGTTTCTTCTGCTAAGCAGCTGATAGGACCTCTGACAGTAAACAACTTGACCTAATATAATAAATAAAGAATTTTTCATTTCTTAGTAAGACTCAGAGTTTATTAAAACTGATTCTTCATCCTGCTTAGTCACTGAGTAACCGGAAAATTGCTCACTCTGTGAATTTCCTATTTTATCTGCTTTATACCAGCCAGCTACATGAACCATAATATCCTGCTGCTGAACTTCCTTGAGGAAAACTATCTCTTTTTTTGGAAAAGGTTTTTCACTAGCAGTTTGGCTCAAAAGTGGCTCACTGATGTCTGTCTAATTCAAGTGATTTCAGAGCTACAGTTGCCTTTCACGGATATACCCTGTTGCCCCTTTGATTTTTGTGGGGTCTTTTTTGCCTACAATTTTCAGGAAAAAGCTAGAACAAGCAAGTAAAGGCACAAGGGAAGGACTTGTGTTTCCTACTTCATCCTGGGTAATTTAATTTAAAAAGTTTTAGACTTGGATTTTCAGCAGTGAACTGTCATGGGCCCAGACTTAAAAATCTCTCAGCACACTCATGTTTTAAAAAAATGAAAGTTTTTACACTCCTAAGTAGTGTAAATCACTGTATTTCGTTTTTAGTAAAGAAATTAAATAGGTGAAGAGCCTTGCACCTAGCGTTTTGGCTTAATGAACATTTTATATTGATCCAAAATGAAATACTTTTCTTATTCCTGAAAACTCTATGCCTCTCTTCTCCCCTTTATTCATACAATGTAAAGAATGCTAAAATTTCCTATGTAATGATATTTGTTACTAATGTGTTTGTTTGAAGATTATGTGTTTACTTCTGTTAAGATCATCTGATATAAAATCACTTCCAAAAGTTCAACCCTAAATTCTTCATTTTTCATTCATGCTGCATCAGACCTAGACATCTCTTTCAGTTCATTTCTCTGTTATAATTGACCAATCCTTTCTCTCTTTGATCTTTAATTTGATAAAATAAAATTATGATGCAATTATCTCTTGAAAAATAGTGATCTAGTCAGTCAGTATATTTTATATTTGATATTTTACCATTTATTAGGTATCAAGACTTAATTCTGACATGTGGTAAATACAGTTTTTAGCTTTAGGATGCAGAGGACATGAATTCCATTGAAATTGGCGCATTAATATTTATTTATTTTATCTTTGGAGTGATTCATGAACTGTTTCAAGTTTTGATAAGCAATTAATGCACCAGTGATTCCAACAGACAGGGAAAAGCTGATTATGAGCAAGCAAATAATGGCTTGCTTAAGCACACAGCAGTCTTTGCAGTTTTAAAAGTGAATTTCATTGTATTTTGTGAGTTTTAAAGAAGTAAACAGAGAAAAAAAACCTTGAAATGTTTGGAAATATCATATATACATATGCCAGCGTTAATATGAGAAGCTGCAGAGTATCCTACTTAGTGATACATGTAGTTGTACAGTATTTTCTGTTCATGTGTATGTTTGTGTAAATTACCACATGTAAAGGAATTTTTCTAACACATTGCATGAATATTTAAATCTAATGTATATTCATATTTTAAACTCTGTGTGATGCGGAAAGACCACTAATGGCAATATAACATGACTTCCTTTTCTGGCAGTTTGCAACTTTTGTTACCTTTTCTGCTTGGGTCAGCAGAGCAATGCCATGCCGTCTGTAGATGGAATTTGTCTTTCCCTTCGTTCTTCCTGTTTCAAATTCACCTTTCATTTCTACCTCCCACAACCCTGCTGACTGACAGATAAGTGCAGCACTTGTTCATCATCTCGGTACCTGGGCATCATTTTATGTTATTCTGCAGAATCTAGTGGAGAAGTGTGGGTTGTGCAACTATTCACATATTTATGTATTTTCACACATTCACGTTGATATATATTTAGTGAAACTTCTGTTCCTGAAGTCTGTATATCTCCATTTACCTACTGGTATTGCTCAGTGCGTTGTGGACCCTGTGCTTTTTAGCTGGTAGGAGTTGGAACAAACTCCTTTTTCTCGCAAACATCTGTGTGTATGTTCCTGCAGATATAATGCAATACAGGTTTAAGAGAGCTGCATCATATAAAGCAAGAACAGGAAGCATTATTAAGATAGCCTGAAAAGGGTGGTATGTAATTCTTAAGCATTAGTTAACAGCTAAAGGTGCCTGTTGTTACTGAGCACCTTACAGGTTCATCCTGTTCTTCTGTGCTGGTCTCTGAGCTTCTGTTTAGCCAAGGAGATCCCCATGGACGGCGCTGTGAATGGCCAGTCTTCGCGAACGAAGAACCGGGGAAGGTCTTTCCACCTTCCAGCCTGCGCATTGGATTTTTTAGGTGAGACACAGTGTGCGCGGAACTGAGCCCACCCTTTAATCCTGAGGTTCATCTGCCGGGGCCAAGCACGCTTGGACGGTGGCAGCGAGGTCCTCAGGACGTAGATGGATTGCC
>NW_020956300.1:80612-82603 GCF_003031625.1 Empidonax traillii | reverse complement strand
CCACCTTCCAGCCTGCGCATTGGATTTTTTAGGTGAGACACAGTGTGCGCGGAACTGAGCCCACCCTTTAATCCTGAGGTTCATCTGCCGGGGCCAAGCACGCTTGGACGGTGGCAGCGAGGTCCTCAGGACGTAGATGGATTGCCTTACAGGGCTAACGAGCTCCATCTGCCCGGGGAGGGGCCCCGATCGGGACTCGAACCCGGGTCTCTGCGGTGACAGCGCAGCACCTTTCCCCTAGACCACCAGGGGCTCCCAGGAGGGCACTGTAGAGCTGGAATGAATGCACAAGAGCTTTGTAACACATTTAAACCTTGTATAAATGTAAAAAAAAACCCAAAAAATCAAAACCCCACAAACAACCGTCCCCCCAAACAACAACAGAAAATACCTCCCAAAACAAAAATCCCATGGAAATTTGTTTACAAGTTGTAATAAATTTTTTCATGTTACCTCTGTTCTGTTATCCAAGCCACTGTCAGTGTTTAGACAGAAGGGCAAGCAGATTTTAGCAAGATTTACAAAGTTTTGGTATGGATGGAGTCTAGTATTCTCAGCATAAGAGTGTGTTTCCCTTCTCTTTAGGCATGGATTAATGGCACAGTCCCATGCCATGGAAAGACAAGTTCCTGTGTCACTCACAATGTAGTTCAATAACAACTTAAGCCAATCTCACCCTGGATTGCCCAAGTCCTGCTCTGGCACCATGTTCCCTACGCCCTTTCCCTGTGTGCACACTGCTCTGACAGCTGAAAGTCAAGCTGGTTGAGGGAGCAGTCTGTATTCTGAGCCATATTTTTGGGTAGCCCAGCAGCTGAGCGGTTCATTGGAGTGGAACCAACACAAGACCTGAGAGATGGTGAGATGAGTTTGAGGTCAGGCAAGAGCTGAAAGGAAAGGGGAAAGGAAAAGGAGAGAAGAGAAAATTCACAAGGCTTTATAATTAAGTCTCTTCTCCAAACTTTACATGAAACTGTTGTTTGTGATTCCCAGAAGATCAATGATCTCTCAGTTTAATGTTGAATAAAAGAGATTAAAATGAATATTGAGTAGTTGTTCATTGGCTATTCTGAGCACTGATGATTTTGGGATCTGAAGGAATATGAAGTATGTGACCATGATATTAAGAGCTGTAAGCTATATAGGCATATAAAAATTGGGAATATACATAAAAAACCAACCAAACAAAAAACCAAACCAACCAAACAAAAACCCAAACAAACAAACAAAAACACACAGAGAAATTCTGGAGTTTCCTCATTTTGAAAGAGAGGAATTTGCGCTATGGGTTACGTAAAATTCTTGTATGTGCTTTTGTATGTAATATAAGCCTACAAAAGTTCTAATGGGATTTTCAAAAGGTTTGTGTCTTCACTGTGTTCTAAGTTTTCCAAACAGTTGCAGATAAAAAAAATCTCAAAATTCTGAAAGTTTTTAAGTCTTTTCATCTCAGTTTAATACTGAAAGAAAATCTAAGTTATGTGTCTTCTAAAAAATAGGTATAATTATATTGTATTAAAAGAGAGTTTTGCCTTGTTTTTTTTTTTTAATCAGCTGTCTAATACTGTGAAGAAAGCAACATCTTTCTTTTGTCATAGAATGCTAGCAGGAAGAATTTAATAAGATTGTATTTAGGGCTGTATTTTCTTACCAGTTATTTTTGCTTGACATGACTAGCTATAAACAGTCAGAACTGCTGTAATATAGTGATGTTTTAGGTTTAAAATTCCCATGAAGGTACATATTCACAAGCATTATAAATATAATATTTATGGGGTTTTTTTCTGTTCCTTCTGTGATCTGTTTTATGTATCTGCTTTTTATTAGGATCTTTCCAGAGAAAAGTCACATAGCCTTATTCCATTCCAGGCACTTTTAGCTGTTACCTAATGCTTAAGAATTACATACCACCCTTTTCAGGCTACCTTAGTAATGCTTCCTGTTCTTGCTGTGTATGATGCAGCTCTCTTAAACCTGTATTGCATTATATC
>NW_020956300.1:46848-80193 GCF_003031625.1 Empidonax traillii | reverse complement strand
TCTGCTTTTTATTAGGATCTTTCCAGAGAAAAGTCACATAGCCTTATTCCATTCCAGGCACTTTTAGCTGTTACCTAATGCTTAAGAATTACATACCACCCTTTTCAGGCTACCTTAGTAATGCTTCCTGTTCTTGCTGTGTATGATGCAGCTCTCTTAAACCTGTATTGCATTATATCTGCAGGAACATGCACACAGATGTTTGCAAAAAGAAAAGGAGTTTGTTCCAACTCCTATCAGCTAAAAAGCATTCAAAACTTTTTAAAATAAATATTGAAACACTCTTTTATAAACGGGGAGGTTCAGACTTGGTATTAGGAAACCTTTCCTTACCGAGAGGGTGGCCAAACACTGGAACTGGTTTCCTAGAGAGGTGATTGATGTCCCAGGCTTGTCAGTGTTTAAGAGGCATTTGAACAATGCCTGTAGTAAGATGCTGTCACTTTTGGTCAGCCCTGAAGTGGTCAGACAGTCTGACTGGATAATAGTCTAGTCTGACTGAAATAGTTACTTCTATTCTATTCTATTCTATTCACTTTATGAAATGGCATAGACAGAAAATCAAAACCCTGGTTAAAAAGAAACAAAGACCCTACACATAAGAAGAATTAGTTATGTAAAAACATAGTTTCACAGTCTAATTTACTGTATATGCTAGAGTAAAACTGGCAATTTTAATAGAATAACCTAATTACTTATTATTTTACAAATTAAGCAGATTAAACAGCATTGTATAATTTATGACTGCTTTGGTTTGTTGCACATATTGTTTATGTTTAAACTGCACAGTAAATTTCTATATTGCAAGCATTCTAGGTATACTTTATCTGATTGGAAATACATAAGTTTAGACAAGTAACTATCTGACTCTTCCAGATAGATGACTGCACTTGTCTGTGGTTTATCTGATGCTGGGTAAACAACTTTTTCTGGCATTTGCACAATGAGGAGAAATACAGGCAGCTTCATTCTGAGGAAGCTCTCCAGTGCTGCAGGAAAAGAGCAGCTTGAGAGCAAGGACAGCTTACCATATTAAAATGGCTAACTTCCTTCTCCCGTGCTTCTACACATGCTCCCGCTCCTTCATCATGATTGCTGTGATTACCTTGGAGGATCACTGTCCTTTAATAAGAGAGCACTGTGTAACACAAGGCTCCAGGTGCACTTTGTACGGGCATTAAAAAGCAGCACTGTCAGTGCTGATTGCAGAGTTTTCTGCCTCAGGATGGCCCCAGTATGGATAATGTGTGCCTGCTGCTGAATAGGGCAGGGGAACTGGAAACACAGACACAGAAAAGGCTGAGGTATTCAGTGTCTTCTTTGCCTCAGTCTTTACTAGTAAGAGTGACCTTCAGAAATTAAAGGACCAGAGACTAGGGGGAAGGTGTGGATCAGTGAAGACTTACATTCAGTGGAGAAGAACAAGGTTAGGGGACTAACCTTAGAACACTTCAGCAAACTGGACCTACCTTAGTTCGTGAGGCTTGAGAAGGAGCACCTTCAAACACTGAGGCAGCTGCTTGATGTCTTTATGTGTCCGCAGCTGCTTGATGTCTGTATGTGTCCACTTAATTGTCTTTGAATGGTCATGGAAACTGGGAGAGGTTGAAGACTGAGGCTTCTGCAGAGTGGAAAAAATCAAATGTCACCCCTGTCTTTGAAGAGAGTAAGGAGAAGGATACAGGAAACTACAGGCCCATCAGCCTTACCTCCATCCCTGGAAAGGTGATGGAGCGACTAATCCTGGAAACCATTCCAAACACATGGAGAAGAAATTGACTGGGAGTAATCATCATGGATTTACAAAGGCGAAACTACTGTTAACCAACTTGATAACCTTCATAGGATAGCCAAATTGATAGGCTGTGGGTAGAGCAGTGGATGACGTGTACCTTGACTTTACCAAAGCCTTTGAGACTGTCTCCCAAAACATTCTTAAATATAAACTGACAAAATGCACAGTGAGGAAAACCGGATGAGTGGCTGGGACCAGAGGATTGTGATCAGCACCACAAAGTACAGCTGGAGGCAAGTCACTATTGCTCTGACCCTCAGAGGTTGATACTGGAGCAGATACTGTTTAATATCTTCATTAATGGCCTGGATGATGGGGCAGAGTACACCTTCAGCAAGTTTGTAGACAATACAAAACTGAGGGGAGTAGCTGATACACCAAATGGTTGTGCCACTCAGAGGGACTTTGCCCGGCTACAGAATTGCCCTGAGGGGAATCTGATGAAGTTCAACAAAGGGAAATGAAAAGTCTTGAGCCTGGGGAGGAATAACTCCATGCACCAATATCTGCTGGAGGTTGACTGACTGGAAAGCAGCATTAGGAAGAGTGTTACCAGCAGTTTGAAGAATGTGATCCTTCCCTTTTCCTCAACACTGGGGAGACCACATCTGAAATTCTGGGCTCCCCAGTACAAGAATGGTATGGAGTGACTGAAATGAGTCCAGCCACAAAGAGACTGGAGCATCTTTCATACGCAGAGAGGCTGAAAGAGATGGGACTGTTGAGCCTGTATAAACACGTGATATGAGCCAGTGGAAAAGCCAAGATCTTCTCAGCCTTACTCACTGACAGGACAAAAGGCTATGGGCAGAAATGAAAAACCATGAAATTCCATGGAGCAGGTTGTCCAGAGAGGTTGTGGAGTTCCATCCTTGGAACTATGCAAAACCCAACTAGACATGAACTTGGAACCAACTGTAGCTGACTCTGATTGAATAGGTATGTTACCCTGCAGGACTTCAAGAAGTTCCTCCAAATCTAAATGGATCTGTGATAATTTAGAAGGTGGGTGTATGAGGGGAATATTCTTATTGAAGAGCCTATCACCTTTGAATCAGCTGTGGTTGGATAGGACCCACACGAGGACATCAGGGACAAGGCAAGAACATATCATGTTCATGATGTTTTCCCAAATGCAGGATGTAGGCACTGGCTTCATCTCATGCTGATAAACATTGCCACGTGAGCATGTTAAAACTGAACCTTCTGGGGTCAGTATACACTGTTTATTTTAGAGATCTTTGGTCAAAGCAGAAGAATTCCTCCTTATACAATATTGAAGTCTGGATAAAATTCCACACAGAAGGGTTGTAGAAATTGAGATTAGCAGAGTGATAGCCCAGAGATTTTCAAAGGACAGAGGTTTTCAAATGAGTTGGTAGGCAAGCTATATATCAACAGTACGTACTTTTGTTCCCTAGATAAGTGGAAGTATTGATGATGAACTGTGGAGGGAAAATGAGCTTTAGTTAAGCGATAGCACAGATACTGCCTAGATTTGACATTGTGGGAAACTTAATTATATTGTTCCTGTCACCAAGCTATCTATCTGGGCTCAGCCTTGTACTCCTTTAACTTTAAGCAAGTGAGTGTTCCCATTAGCACTTTGTAAAAGACAACTCCCAAGTGAGCCAGTTGCCATATAGTTCTTTCATACTTATTTTTTAAAAAAAAACACAAACCAAACCCCATCATTTTCAACAAATCAGATTTTGAAATAAAATTGTGGAGTTCTTCCTGAAGCTTTTGGCATATGACTGTGTCGTCATTACTTTGCTGAATTTAAGTAACTTGATACATTGATGAATTTAAATTACTTCACAAGATCAATATAAAGTGATTTGTGAAAACTGCTGAACAGTAATTGGATTTAAAATCTAATATGATGGTGTTGTAGAAGAAAGTTTGATATCTAACCTAACACACAGTTGAAGACCATCACCTTTCCTTTCTCTTCATTCACAGAAATGTATCCAGCTGTAGCTGTGAAAAGCTGAACTGCTTGTGTAATAAAGTACAACGTTTTTTATACATCAGTCAATTTTTTTTAATGTAGCATGAAGTTAGTCTACTGCAGTCATGACCTCCATCTAATGCAGATTCTTTTACTGTTATGTTTTACTTATCCATTGTTTCATCATGCAAAAGCTCCTAGCTGCTATCAGAAGGTTTTCTTCTGAAACTAAACTGGGTTTTGTTCATCAGGAAACAGAATGGAGAACTCTGAAAAAAAAGTGAAAATTACCTTATCAAGTGTTTATAGCTTATTTTTAACAAATGAAAAGTGTTTTTTTTCAATAAATATTAAATATTTCATTAAATAGTAGGCTTTATTCCTACCTAAACGTTTCTTGACAGCTCTTCCCATATTTTCTGTTTTGATCCATCCTTGCTATACTTTTCAGTAGCTTGCACTTACTGATATTTGAAGTATTTCCCTTATTTCTGGCATTCCTATCACACACTATATGTTACTGTAAGTGCCCATGCTGGGGTTTTTTTTGTAGGTGAAATTGGTGTTTATCTAACAACAAAATATCTGCTAAAACATTTAATATAAAAATAGTGGTACTCACATCTCAGAGCATTTCTTGGAATAGCAGCTGTATGCTTTGTGCTGCAGCATTGGGCTCAAAACTGGTGTCCTTTTATAGTGCAACTGGTCTACTTGGTTCTAATGTGTAGAAACAAGGCTTTGAATCATGCATAGAATATTAGCAGAGACAGTAATACATGCAGTTATGCACATGTTGTCAAAAAATGTATGTCAGTGTATGATCTGCTCCTTTCATTTATTAGGGCATTACTTCTCAAGTGCATATTGGAAAGAAAAAATAAATTTAATACACATTGCTGGACATACACTTACTAATATCTTCTTGGTGTCTTTTATTTTAAGGTTTATGGTACATTGGCAGATGTGTGGTAAACACTGGAAGCATTTGTATCTGTCAAGAACTTAAATATTATAGCAGAACTTGAAGCCATGAAACCATAACTGTCTAATTAAAGTCAGTTGCTTTGTTCATCAGCTTCTCAACATTTCAGTATATGATGGCACAGCCTTTGGTACCAGTTTCATCATTTCCAATTCCCCTTCTTTTTCCCCAATTTTCCTTTCATTTATGGAAATGAGAGAGGACATATTTCTTACCTTTGGTGAGAAGAGGTTCAAATCCAGTGTCAAATTCTCACACTTTTCTGAAAAGTGTTTTTTTTAAATTAATTCTCTAAATTTCCTGGGTTCCTCCCCTGCATCTTCTACAGTGGAGTTACTTCTTTTATGGGGTGCAGTTGCCCCAGCAAAGTGTTGTGGACTGACCACAATTCCCAATTCCCAACCCCCCTGCAGCACTTGAGGGACTGAGGGGTGACAGAGAAGTTGGGAGTGAGGGAATTAAATTTAGCCTAGGATGAAGAAGTGGGGAGTTAGGAAGAAGGTGTTTTTAGTCTGAAGATTGTTTCTCGCCATCCTACTGTATTTTTAATTAGCAGTATATTAATTTGTCTTCCCCAAGGCGAGGCTGTTTTGCCCATGACAGTAATTGGTGAGTGATCTGCTTGTCTTTATCTTGACCTGTAAGCTTTCTCGTCTTGTTTTTCTCCCTGTGTTCTGTAGAGGAGGGGAAGTGAGAGACCAGCTGGGTGTGCATGTGACTGTTAGCCAAGTAACCCACCACAGTTATCAACATTCACACATCGTTTTGGCAAGTAATGCTGAGCAGTGCGGGAATGTTCAACATAGACTGCCCAGTAAATAATGTAGGAGTAATACATCGTGCATTGTGCATTCCTGTTTAATATGTTTTGAGAAAATCCACTTTACAATTTGAAATTATTTGAATATTTGGAAGTTGATACTGTGATTCTGTGTTTCAGATTTGCTGCACTCCCTTTTTAAGATTGAGATCTGTTATGTCAGGAAGGAATAGGATCTTTAATATACCTCCATTTTTTCCTCTTTTTTTTTGGAGATTGTTAAGCAAGAGATCTGAAAGGGATTACCTCTTTCTGTTGACTGTATAGGGGCTCAGAGGTCTGAAAAATGTGGAGTTAGCGGTCTGGGCTGCCATCACGCTCTGGATTTAGGTGCTACGATAGATACCTAACTCTGCTTTGGCACCATGGCAGGCTTGTCTCAGTGTTTTCACTGGGCATCTGAACTGAAGGGAAGATGCTCTAAGAGACTGAAAATGGTGCAGTCTGATTCTTCTTATTTGCAAAAGGAGAAGAAAGGAGGCTTTTCACTCCTTCCCCAAAGCCGAATAAAAGGCATGAACAACTGTCAAAGAAGGACACTATGAATCCTTTCTGTAAGCTATATATATGTTTTCTTTTTTCTTTGTTCTTCCTTTTTCATTGTGAAACATAATAACTCTTCACAAAGTGAGCTACTGAGCTGAGCAGACTTCTGCTATCATCTCAGTTGGTCTTTTAACTGCTACCAACCCTTTGTATTGGAAAGGAAGGTTTTTTTCTTGAGGGCAAATACAGATATTTTGAAGCAAATGAGTTTTTTGGACTGTTTTGGTCCCAGAAACGATACAAACATGTATGAATAAGTGACTATCTTGTATGTCATAAAAGATTTTCAAAGAAAACTTTTTTTTTTTCAGATTTAAAGAAGAGAGTAAGGAGACACTGAAACACTTGATATATGGATATAGGAAGCAAAACCACTAATCTTGTAAGGTGCAGTTCGGCATGGAGGAGAAACAGCTAGATTCTCTGAAATGCTGACTAACTAGATAGTTTCCCTCCTATTTTTTTTTTCTGATGTTTTTTGACTCTTATTATCATGAGAAGGTGACCCTCCAGTTATCTAAAGAAGTATTGACAGTGTCTTATGCTAAATGATATAATGCATTATGACTGTTACTCTTAAGTGGACATGACCTTATTAACTTGCATACTTTTGTTGCAGAATCTTACTTACAAAACTACTCTGCTCTTCACAATTCTGGAGCCTAAACTGCAGCCTGCCACAAAGTATAAACACGTTATGCAGATATGCTGATGCAGCCAATTTGTTTTGCTTTCACTAATTCTTTATGTATTGTAAGTTGTAGTATGTTTTTTTTTTAAGTGAGTAACATACCTGGTAAAGGTTATAGAGCCCCATTTCTGCTTTCATTGACAAATCACATTCCTACTGAATTTCTTTTGGTTTATACAGGTGATCCTGGATAGTCTTAGACCTAGATTTAATGAAGAATTCTACCTGTATCCAACAAGAAAGCACAGTGTGTCAGAGCTGTACTTGCAGGCATGCAGAAGCAATGAGCAATAAAGTATACTTGAACCACAAGAGAACATAAATAAATCACTCAAACTACACACAAGCTGCTGATCTTTGGAAAGAGCTACTGCTGGTTTTCTAAAATTTCTTTTCAGAGGATAACCACAGAGTGTTTTCACTGAGCATGAATGAAACACCTTGGCATCCACTGAAGCAGACTTGGATCGGGAGAGCTGGCAGCCTCTCATAAGAAGCAGTTTTTGTTGAACTGCCTTTGAAGAGTTTGAACTGGCAGTGCTGTGTTCTGGCTACAGGGTAACTTGGCTAAGAACATTAGGATTTCCCCTGACATTAAGCCATTTAAAGAAAAAAAATAATAATTTCCTTCTCTCCCAGCCCCATTCAAGAGGAGCAACTATTTTTACTGCCAGACTTGCTGAGTGTTCGTCCCTCATGAATGGAGCAGCAGAATCAAAACCATTTATGGTTTTAGTAATTAAAGACCAGAAGACACAAATTAAAAGTATATTAAGTAGCTCGTATCTAATGGTCTATTAAATTTTATTTTACAATCAGAACATGCAAAATTATGAAGGAAAGCAGAGATAATTAAACACTGATAAGATATGAGAACAGTCTCAAGAAAAAGGACTGGAGCACTAGTTTTGGTAGATGTAGCAGTAGGAGGAGGATATGATTCTCAGTCACATGAAAGTTGGGAACTGTGGCTCCTAGAATCCAACAGCTGGGACAGCAGTCTTTTATAAAACCATATAAAAAATTCTGATTAAAAAAAGTTGGTTTGCAAACTTCCCATTTTTGTCTCTTCCTTGGTCCTCCATCTTGATGTAGATTTCGTAGAAACATAGAATCACAGAATGGTTTGCATTGCAAGGAACTTTAAAGATCAGCTAGTTCTGCTCCCTGCCATGGGCAAGCAATGCCTTCCACCAGACCAGGTGCTCAACTTCCAGTGATGGGGCATTTCCCCGAGAAATTGTACAGCAATGGCACTGATGCTGCACTACTGCCAAACCGAGCAGAATAATTACTTCAATATCTCCAAGTTGTACTTCAATTTATATGTCACAGAAAATTATTTACCTTTTCTTTGCAACATGTAATCCTTTCAGTTTTTCCTGATGAGACTACCACTGCTTTACTGCTGGGTGTTCATTTTGTATATCTGCAGTTTGCCTATATGTTTCCACAATATTATCTTTTCGGGTGTGGGGCAAACTCTTACATTTCATGGGTTTGCTTTGAATTGATTTGTCCTTTCTTGAGTTTGAAACCATTACCAACTCTTTCTCCCTTGGCAAATTAAAAATGCACCTTTTTATGTATCATCTGAGACTTTAATTTCAATTTTGAATAAAATTGCTTTGAAATTATCATTAGCTGGCAAACCTGTTTAAGATTTATCTTGCAGGTTATTATAAATTGTTTAGTAATTTGAGCAGGTATTACTCTTAAGTGTCATCTGCTCTCTAATTCTCTAGGCATTTATTCAGAATGTTTGCCTCTTCACTTGTCTTGGATTTCTCCTGCAGGTTCTATAAAATTCTTAAGCCTAGGTATGAAACATCATTTGCTGCTATAACTCCAGAGCTTGCTTAGTTCAGTATGCCTAAGACATGTTGCTAAAATCAACTAGTCACAGATAAAGAACACAAAATTTGCAAGGAAAGCAGAGGAAATAATACACAATTTCTGTATAGTTTTCCTCCATTGCAAACACTGGTGGTACTCCACCACTCCTTCCTGAAATAATCTCACGTTAATGTCTTTTTTTCCTATTCTGAAGGAAAAATGGATGTTTGTACCTCGTGATTGCTCTCCTTGTTTTCAAAAACTTGAATTTTGTCTCTATAGGGAATATTTTAATCTTCCATGCATATGTGCACCCTCTCACATATCAAAATGCATCTTTCTTGGAAACGGAATTTTGATATTAAATGAACAACTGTTCCAAGAAAAAAAACTTAACTGATAGAAGGGTGCTGAAGTGCTTGGGAATACTGAAATGCTGATACTCCCTCTTGTGGTTGAACTGGAATAAGACAAGCCAAGGATTCTTCATAAATGCTTAATTCATCGCTTTTCTGGATGAATATCTTGGGTAGTCTGATTAGTAATCTGATGCTGAAAATTCTTGTGACTCATCAAAAATCTATTTCCCAAAGAAATACTTGTGTACTTCTAGAGAAGAAAATAAAAATTAAGTTAACCACAATTTTATTTGTAACAAATGTATTTTCAACCAGCCTGCCTTCTCATTCTTGCCTTTATTTAGAGTTATTAGATGTCAACTGTCCGTTTGCTCAGGAGTGATTGAGGGGTATGGCAAATTTGTGATCTGGCAGCTAGAACTGAAAGCCACCAGACTAATCACAAACTAAAACATGCATTAAATAAAATCAGTTTTTAATGGCTGCATGGACTATGGCTACTCTGATACCTTGCAGGTCTGAGAGACTGGATCAATCTAGCGAATACTTGACACATTTATAGGAAATCTGGCATATGTACTGTATCAAAATTGTATTGAAAACTTACAGTGCTTGCTAAACTTATGAAAACAAGCATAGAAGAGTTAAGCATAAAGAAAATGGCAATTTTCAGACTCTTGGTTCTGGTTCCCAGCTAGAGCTGAGTCTAAGCCCAAGAGATTTTGTATACAGCGAAGTTTTTTCTTCTGTGTTCCTCTGTGCACAGCAGTAAGAACTAGTGAAAAAGACTATAAACACACTGCAAGAGTAGAAGATGATAATTTTTCCTGTGTATTTCACAACAGTCTATGACCCAAATTGAAGCAGAAGGTCTCAGGATTCTTGAGTCCAAATTCTGCCACAGTAGCAGCATCACTAAACACTTGGCAAATCTAGTTTGAAGTGCATTATAGAACTGTGCATTGAGTTTGCTTTAGTCATGTGATGTAAAATAATTTCAGTAGAAATGCTGAGGTCAGAAAGAATAATTTCTATGGTGGGAAAAAAAACCCCAGAAACCAAAACCAAAACAAAGATTGTGTCAGATTTCTCATATTGAGTGTGTGAACTTAGAGAACCATGTCTGACCATTATTGATCTGATGCTTCCATCACAGTCCAGTCCTGTGTAAATATAAAGGTTTACGATGCCCCAGATTTCCAAACTGTAAGTAACTGTAAGTTGACATTTTAAGGAGTTGCACCAAGTAAAATCAAACTGCCATAAAGTTCATGTGCAGCACTAATTGTAATTTAACTGCGTGGTTATTACAAGAGCTTTTAATTAACCCAGTCATCATACTGTGGCATACAAATTGTGCATAATAGCAACATGCTGAGTATAATGACAATGGGTTTTTCTGAACTGTGAAAATCAGAAGTTTTATAATTTTATGAGGTTTCTTTTTATGTCCTTAAATATTATGTGGCATTTAAGAATATTTCACCAAAAAGGAAAAAAGTTTAGTAAGTTGCTGAGCCTTGTCTATTTTAAAATTTGGTAGCAGTCTTTAATTCTTCCTGAAATTCAGTGAGATGTGTAATTCTCTCCTGAATAATATTTCTGGTGATTTTTTATTCTCACTTTTCTCAGGGTATTTTTGATCCCATTTGAGGATCATTTTGCACACTCTTCAGTGATTTAGTTTCTGAAGCCAAAAAAACCTGTTCAGTTTGTGGAAGCATTCAGAATGGATACCACTCGAGTGAAACTGTAAGGTAGTAAGAATGCATTCTGGTCAGATATTGATGCAAAATGGTAATTCATTAGTTCATTCTCTTAAAGTTATGATTCCAGTCAGTGCCTCTCAAGATGAGCAATAACAGCACTGAATGAATTCTTACTTGGAAGGTTAATTTTGCACCCAAAGACTAAAAATTAAGAAAAAATGTAGCTAATGGATATAGTTGTAGTCCTTCAGAAAAAAAACAGGAAATGGAACTAGATGGTGTTACTTACCACATGTACTCATTCCCTGAGATACAAAATGCAATTAAAAAAAAAAAAAAAGAAAAAAAGAAGCAGACATGATTATGGAAACTGTATTCATCTGTTTTTTAGACTGTCATCAGCCCTGTACTGTGAAAAAGGAAGCTGAAATATTTAGGTTATTAATTATTTGGCTTAGAGGCAAGATAAGAGTGTATGACCTTTTTATGTGCACAAGTTTACTGAAGAAAGCAGGTGATAATGAAGATTAGGCTAGTGTGGGAGACAAAAGTGAATTTGTCATGCACATACAGTTAATGGCTTAAACATGACACAGAAGTGACAGACGCTACTGAAGAGTTAAAAAAAACCAAGGTTGGGTTCAGCTGGGTGAGCCACAAATGCGTGAGGTACCAAACACACAAAGAAGAACCAACACAGTCTGTCAGTCAGTGGTGCCTGGGATTTGAACATCAGAGATACGAGGAAGGTAACAGAGAGGATGACATCACTGTTGTACAGGCTGAAGTAGCACATTCTGAAGAAACTATGTATGAATAAGTGAGTGACTCTGCTAAAGACTGGTAAGCTAACTTTGTGCTGTTCCTGTCATTAACAGAACTGAGTTCTCAGCAGTATGATTGCTGTCATGCATATCTTTGTGAGAATGGCAGAGGTGTATATGATGCTGTGGAAATGCTTTTTAGTAGAATTTTCAGAATTTTCAAACGCTGGGAAAGAAATCTTAAGTTCTTAAAAAGACATTTCAGATACGGGCTTTTCATGTTTTTTTTTTTTTTTCATATATAAATTTTACCCAAGATTAATTTTTAAGAAGGATTTTATATTTGAAACTAAGATTTGTATTTACATGTATCAGTGAATGCAAATTTCCTTGCATTGTCATGAGACAGAGACTCCTTGCCATCTCAATCTGACTCTCACTCCCTGTTAAACCCTTATTTTTATTCTTGGTAAGACAGAGAGCAGTAAAGTGTATGGCAAGCTGGAACTGAGGCAACTCAAACAATCAGCTTTGTCATAAAAGCTGATCATAAACATAAAGCTCTCTGTGTCACATCTGTGAGAATAAGAGAATAGGAGAAAAGTGAGACAAGTAAAAGGACGAAAATATTTTGTGCCTCTGGTGTTTCTGCGTTATATTGGTGTAGACTGGCTGATGGGATTGGCTGCTGCAGAGGCTGGCAGAGTGCAGCACTGAAGGAGAAAACTCACATAAGGATGGATGAAGCCTAGAAAAAGTGTGGAGACTTGAAGAGGGGGAAATGAAAGTCCAGTTAAGCTGGTGGAGTGTGCTATAATATGCTCTGAAAAAGAGCTATCAGGGGAAATAGTGGGAGGGCGGTTGGAAGTCGAATTTGAGCACTAGAGCAAATGTAGTAAGATGCTGCCCAAAGAGACACTGTTTCTGATAAGAAATGGTGAAAATAATACTTGAAGTGTTGTTTGAAGTGAACTCCCTTAAAGGACATTAGTCATATGTCCAGAGACAATTGTCTTGCAGGTAAATTCATGCACCTCATTTGAAGGGGATTCAAACTATAACTTGACTGCCTGAGTTAAGACATGAGCCACAGCCCAGAAGGACTGTTCACTTTTGACTTCAGTCTTGCTTTCAGTATTCATGTGTTGCAGTGATGCTGATTGTTCTTCTTTTCACTGGCTTAGGCAAATACATTCAATGAGTCTTACATTGTCACCTCTTATACCGTGCATAACAACAAACTCATCAAAATTAGATGTGTTTATTCTATTTTAAATATTAAATGCCTTTCTTAATTAATACTACAGCAGTTCTTAGTTGGAAAGATGGTCCCTAGGACTTGCACTTCTCCCTTTTATGTGTGATGATAACTTGAAAATGAGATTTATTTGCTTTCTCTGTTCCTACATGTGGGGATATAAAATGCGAAAGGAAACAATAATCCTTACTGTGTAATATACACACTCTTTCCTCCTTCTCATGGTAGCTTCAAAAATTGGACCCTGTCTTAGAGCCAACAGCAATCTCCTCTCTCCCTTTTTCCTTTAAAAAAGTTGACTACCTGTTGAAACCAAGTTTTCATAAATCACACACAGTGTTAGTTTTTCACCCGTGCCTGTGTGCTACCTTGCACAAAATACATACTGTTTGATCTGCTTAATATCTTGTCTGATATGATTCCCAGCATGAACTACTTCTTACTTAATAAATATATATGGCCCTAATTATTTTTATTCAGTGCCTAGGTAATGAGCTATGAACACGATTTGATATCCTCGATTGTACAAAATGCTCAATATTACACTTTACAAAGAAGAAGACGGTAGTTCATTTGAATTTTTATCTATTGACATCCAGATCAGAAAGACAAACATAAAATGCCTTGATATTTTCAACGTCTGTGGTCCGAATCATTAAACTTACATCTTGGATCATTAAATTAACATGTTGCAACATCGTAATGCAAGTTTCCACTATGCTCACTGTTCACTGTATGCTCTGTGTAACTGTACTGAACATGCCATAATAATTTATCAACCTTGAAAGAAATCAAGAAGTTCAGTGCATATTAAAAATGTCATTGGGATATACCACAGAAAAAATGGAAATAGGTCGCTTTTCACAACACATCATATTCTCTGAGGTTACTTTTACTGTCTGCATAGCAATACACTTCCCTTATGGAAATTAAAAAGCCACAATCAATAAAATACATGTAGTGACTTTCTTATACACCTGGTATTCCTTAAAAAGGAGTGCTTTTATTATTTTTTTCCAACTATAAAATGACTAATTATGTGTTTGCTCATTCATTACGGATTTAGTGTTGAGAAATATGATAATTAATTATGGTTCTCTTAGCTTAATGTCTACAGATCTTTCTCATTAAAATGGTTTTAAACTGAATTGAGATATACATAATAATTATTGTTTATTTGCGTTCTTTCCTTCTTCTTGTTGCTTTTTTTCCATTTAGGTTAAAAAGATATGTGGTCCTCCTGTAAGGAAGCCTACGCAGTCTCCAGGTTGCTCCTTTGATCAGAACAAAGATAATCAAGTGTTGAAGATGTTCTCAAGAGACAGTGAAGAAACACTCACCAATAGAAGAAAGTAAGACATTAGTTTTATAGCCAAAAAGAAAGACTAAAGTAAGCCATTAATTTTACAACAGAATAGATTGTATTCAATTCAATGGCATGCATTACTAGAGAATAAAGACTCCAAAGAATAAAACATTTCAGCAACACTGTCTACTGTGTGACATTTTGGATTGAGTACTTTCATGACTAGATTCTGTTTTCTGAAATAATGGACATATGACCAGAGTCATTTGGTGTGGTTTAAAGTATTTGAGTGGATAACATTGGTAGAATGTGAATGTTAGCTGTATCTTTATGTGTAATTATTAAAAATACTTTTAACTTTGAACATCAGCAGGCAGTACTAAATCTGACAAAAACTGACTGTAGCTTTTTAGAGAAGACTATTTGTATAAGTCGATAATGCAGAAAAAATGACTTTTCTTACATACTTTTCTAGTGTAGAAAATGAGACAACTAAGCATCTGGGACTAAATCTTGAAAGTCCTGTTCAAGCAAGACCTGCTAATTTTTTTCTCTGGCTCTTTTGCCAGTATGTAGCGAATTGAGGTGACTGCAAAGGCTTGGAGATTTCATCTAGTGCAGCACTGCAGGGTGAAATTTGCCTAACTGCTTACGAGCTAGGTGTTTAAGCTGCTGTTGTAGTTTGTGGAAATGAGAACTCATTTCAGCTGCCCATGCATCTACAAGCATCCAGTGCCACTCAAGGACATGCTGGGGTATCCCAAATGATCTGCTTCTGCCAGGAAGGATGCAGGTATCCTGTAAGTTGTTTCATATCTTTCAACTTTCTGCAGGTATCCTGCATAGCTGAAAACATTTCAAAGACCAGTCTTTATTTAGACAAGTTAATCAACTTTTTAATGATTGTAAGTAGTAGTAGTGTGGTAAGACATAAGAATAGCGTTGCAGTGAGACTAAAGGCTTTATTTTATGCAAATAAAGTGCAAAGGTAAAATCAGAAATTTCATTTCTGTCACAGTGTTTGCTGAAATACAGAGAAATTTTCTTTGCCTCTTTCTCCTCTCATTTTCTTTTGCAGTGAGAAAGAAACAGAAGTGAGAGAATTGCAGGGAATAATTGCTCACTCCTGATGTTTGGAGAAGAAAAGGTGCCTCTGAGTTTCAAAGGCAGACCATTCTTCTTAGCGTAACAACCTTCATGTAGCAAACAGTGGAGAAAAAACCCCAAACCGGAATATACATAGCGCAAGTTTTGGAAAACATTATGGAAACAGAAAGAGGAGTTTGCTTTAGCCAGCACGGAAGTTCATTAGGGAATACCCATTATACGGCCATGTGTTTCACAGTTACATGTAGCTAAGCAAGTTCTTGATGTTTTCTGATCTCTAGCACTCTGCAAGCATGAAACCATGTTCTAAAATGTGACTTAAACCAAGACAGAACACTGGACTGGCTTTAAGGGAGATTGCCCGAGAGACCCTAAGGGGCAGGAGAGACAGTTGGCAACACAAAGGAACATTGTTTTCCCTTGATATCTTCCTGCCTTGAGATTCTGGAGACCCTTTATAGCATGCCATAGGCTGTGCACCAGAAAGGAGGAAGGGAAAGTTTTACATCCACTGATGCAGATTTCAGTTTAACAGCTTCATAGTTGATATCATCTGCAGTTACTGCCTCCTGAATCACCTCCTTCCTTATTAGTCACAGTCACTTTATATTTCACTTTATATTCCCATGGCAACTGTAAGAACCTCGCATGGAAGAGAGATTTCAGCAAATGTGTGCAGCCTGCTTTTAAGGAAGTGCTCTTCTCTAACTCCGCCTTATTTACTGCTTGTGTACTTCTGGCAGCAGCTTGCTCTCAGCAACTTTCACAGGCTTTAGCAGCAAAGGATTGGCTTCTCCAAACTGGAGACTTTATGAGTGACAGTTATCTGAGGGAAAACAAATGAATGAAAAAAATTTCATTAAATATGTGACTCCTGATTTCCTAATGTTTTTCAAGTGCATCTCCAGATGAAAGTTTACATTTTTTACATGGTGGACTGCCTCTGCCTGAACTATTCCTGGATTATTTTTACCATTGGACTTAAGCTGGTATTTTCTGCTCCTATGTGGTACAAGAAGAAAAAGAAATTTCTCCGTGCTTTTCATGCCAAAAAATTGCTAGAGAAGTTTTAAAAAAGGCTAAGCAGACCCTTCCATAGCAACATACAAACTTGAAAGTATATAATGTTTTTTC
Organism: Empidonax traillii; assembly: GCF_003031625.1. NCBI lineage: Eukaryota > Metazoa > Chordata > Aves > Passeriformes > Tyrannidae > Empidonax > Empidonax traillii. Next base: position 63,929 of record NW_020956300.1, on the reverse strand, counting down.
CTCAGACCTTCATATTGCAGACAGCTTTTAGAACTGGGAATGAGAAAGAAAAAAAAAAAAAGAAAAACATTTAGAAATAAACAGATAAAAGGTATCTTCAGCTTCCACTGACTGTAATTGCACATTTGTGCTCAGCTGCCTATAATTACATGCTATCTGGTCTTGAAGATGATGATGTGAAAATTGACATTCATACCATCCACCCTTCTAAATACTTTGGTCAGACATCAGTGGGGGCTGAAATCAGTTATTACTTCTCTGTTAACTTTAGCTTTGCCTCAGGTTGTATTTACTAATAAACTGAATGACCTTTCTGTTAAAATGCACTTTGTGACAAGCTATTATGCCAGCTATATTTATTTATTTATATATATATATCTTTCTTCAGAGGAAATTCCAACTATTCACTTTGTGAGGACTCTAAACACCAGTTTTCATCCAGAATGTAAATGTAAATCATAGACAAAATCAAAATCAGTCTCATTCAATGGAAATTATAGGGAAATTGCAAACACATTGTGCACACTGGATTCAGTGTTGGGTGGGGAGAAATAAAAGATGTGACTATTCATGGCTAGGAGCGTGTGGATGAATCATATTTACATATTTAAAATCTCTTGCACATAGGCAATTATATGATACCTACTCGAAATTAACAATACATAAGATTTTTCATAACTATAGTTTTACAATTATTAAAGCGCTGACATCACATTTAAAAGGTATAGCAAATCAAAATCACTGTGGTTTATGTAATATATTTGCTGTATTACACGAAAGAGCATGTGGCTTTTTAAATTATGAACTGTATGTAATCACTGATGTTTTATCTGTTTTAATTTGAAGTAACCAATAATTTAATTCCCTATACAATTTTAGGCCTACATTGACCTAATATAGAGGAATACATAGATTATTTGTGGCATTTTTTCACAACTCTGGATTCTATACAACAAGTAAACATAAAGTGAAGGTTGCTGGATTACAGAGCAATGAGTACAGCATTTGGTGGTGCTTTTCTATGTGCCTGCAGGTCATAGATAACTCAGTAAAGTGTGATGTTCTACACCAAAATGAATAAATATTTCAATTTTTCACAGCAGGAAGGAGTGTCCCAGGAAGAAATTTTCAATACATAAGCAAACAATTTATATTAAATACCACAGTTCAGTTAAGAACATACTAACTAAAAAGTAATTAATTTGTTTTGAATTAAGTACAAAACCTTATCATTAGCTCTGGGCGTCTTGACAGTTATTTAAAATAACAATTCATAGTTGATAAAGTACCAGCACAGCACATGGTGGAACTGATGTAATCGTTCAGACAGTTATTTAAATCTCCACTAAATATTTAACACCTACATCTTAAACCCATGTTACCTACATTTTGAGTTGCTGCCTAACTCTTAAAAAATATTTGTCTTAGTATCTGTAAAGCAGTATAGGGGACTAGTTGATATCTCCTTTGAAAAAGAGGTAACTTATTCATATGCACCTATTTTTTTATTTGCTATGTTGCCTGTTTTGGAACATTTTTTCATTTATTTGCCCAAGTATAACATTGCAAACAGTATCACAACTATGCAAGAAAATTTCATGTTGAAGGAAAATAGTTCCCATTCCAGAGCATGAGTAAAGCAGGTGTTTTTTTTTATTTTATTTGACCAGTAGGAATATCAACTTTGTAAACTACGAAAGTGTATCTGAAAGAATCAGACTTATCTAACAGGAAAGTGACAAATTGATTTAAAATATCACTGAAACCAGTGGAGAGTAATGGAATAAGCACATTCCTTATTTTCCTGTATAAATGCGCAACAGTAGTACAGCTTAATGTTGTTGATTGACACTGCCTGTTATTTCTTGTGTTCCCCTGTGCAGGGAATTTATCAGACACCTGCGGCTCTACAGAGCCTTTTACGGTGGCCTGGCTGATCACTTGTGCAGTAGCGAGTTGGCGGCTGCAGATGGACTCCCGTGTTGGAATGGAGAAGATGTTGTAAAAAGGTAACTTTCTGACTCTTGTCTTTTTTTTGTTTTGTTTTGTTTTGTAAGTCATGCTTCTCTGAAATAGCTTCCATTTGAGTCAAGTTGTTTCCCTGTGTCAATGTCAAGATTATTTCGAAAAATAAATCAGCATGGGTTTCCTTCTCTCAGGCTTCACCTGTAAACAGTAAACAGTACACAAAATCTCCCCGCATCTGTGTTTGAGGGAAAAAAAAAAAGAATTCTGCTGTTCTTCATATTTACAGCACCTAAATATGCGCTGGAAAAGAAGCTGGATTGGCATTTACAAAATACAGTTAGAGAAAAAGGATATGGATTTTTGTATCATCTTGATCTTTTTAAAATACTCCTTTTAATGAGTCTGTGATAACAGACTCAAGCTTAAGACTTTTTCTGGAAGAGAAGAAGAATGAAGTAATCTCTTAATATATATTGTTTCTCAAGAGAGAGCTAAAAGTTAAAAGATGAAGACACATTTTAAAGGTGAAACACAAGTATTTTTTTATGTATGCGGCAGCTTGGGAGATATCACTCAGCAGCAATGATAAAGAGATAATAAACTGCTATGCTCCTGGATGTATATCTTTGGAATCGCAGCTTACAAAATACTAGCATTTCTGGATGGCAGAAAGACTTTCAGAGAGCTGATGTCTATGTTTTTGCTTTATTGCTTTGATCACCAAAACAAATATTTCTCTGAGCGGGAAGTTATTGTGATGACAGAGACAAGGATATTGAAAGGTTTATTGCAATTATTTTTATTAAAAATCATTATAGTAGTGTGGCATTAGTGGTATTAGTAGGTAGTATCAAAGATCATATCAAAGAAGGTGGCTAAAGGCTGTGAGGTGAGTCAGTAGCATGAGATAGGAGGTACCAAGTAGAAGGAACAGTGGACAGCCTGCACCTTTAGGTATCTCTAAAAAAGTTAGGTAGGAACTGTCATTTATTTATTGATATCTAAGGAAATGGACAACCTTTCAGCAAACAGCTACAGGCCTGCTTTTCTTTAGCTTCATGGGCAGTGCAGTGCTTCAGCAGCACCAAGGCCCAGTGAGCGTTTGACTCCCTTGATAGTCTCATTGGCAACCTTGGTCCAAAGATCTGAGCAACTTTTGGATCCACCTAAAGATACACTGGGGGACAAAAGCACTCTATCTTAAAAGTAAGGCCACTTTGGTATAAGTTTAATTTATAAGTTTCCTTACAAAAATATTTTGTCTTCATATATATATATTATAACGTATCTATATTTGTATTTTTGGTCAGTAAATGTTAATGTTAGCTTCCTGAAGATCTGAGTTGTAGATAATACTTAGAAGTAAAGAATGATGATTAAAACCAGAAGAGCAGGATACTCTGACACCTGCAGATTATTTCACACATCTCAGTACCTCTGCTTGTACACTAAACACTTGGCTATGGAAAGTCAAATTCAGGGTGAGAAACACAGTCAAAAAAATTCTACAGACTTGGAAACAAGGAAGTTGTGTTTGAGCCAAAAAGGCTCGTGATCTGCCCCACAGATTGTGAAATGACATTTGTAATTGATTGATTGTATCACTCAGCGAGCTAAGAGGTCTAATGAGGGATGACCAACATCAGAGGTGGTTGTGGTTGGGGATATTGTGAAGGGAAATGAAGATACCAGGCTTTGGGAATGTGTGGCATACTCCTAGAGTATTCCCAGATGTATTATAATCAATCAAGAACCTCTAGGAAATTCATTAAAAAAAAAAAAAAAAAGAGTCAAAGAATTATATTTGTTTAATCTGGAAAGGAAAATATGTTAGGTGGAAACAGGCTGTTGCTAGCAGAAGGAGGAATGTCTATTATCTGCTTTCATAACGGCTAGGACACATAGCAAACATTTTAAATATATTCTCTTTAAACATTAGGGAGAGTTTTCTAGTGACAAGGACAGTAAGGGTAAAAAATAAATAATTCTGTTGTCCAGCATCTGCCTGAAGAAGGATATTTAAGAACAGGCAAGGCACTGAGAAATGATGCAGCAAAAGCTGCTTTTTCTTAGAGATACAGAGATAAATTGGATAACCTCTTAAAATCTCCTCTAACCCTATGATTCTGAATCTAGGATTATCTAAATCCTATGTTGCTCAACTTCTATTGCCATCATCCCAGGATACCATGACATTTTAGAAGCAATAATGATCTAAGCAGGCTTCATCACTTTTCTCTCTAAATACTGAAGAATACCTCAACCTGCACACTCAGTCTCTTCTTTTTTTTTTTTTCTCCCCTCACCCTGCCTTTGCACTAGTATAGTAATAAATAAAGATACGGGTGAACTCATCTGTGAAGTGTTTCTGGCACTGAAAGGGGAAAGCCTGTCTTGTTGAAATAAGTTAAAGATAAATTGAGTTTTGAGATTCTTCATCCATTCCCATCAATTTTTGCCTTCTGTTTAAAAAAACGTGTCATAGCTGGTGATGACTGCAAGTTTGGGCCTGACGTGAGAAAATATCATAAACTACACAATGCTGGTGTGTCAGGACCTGAAGAAATTGCTAAGACTGCTTTCTGTATCTGTGTTTCAAGCTGCAAGTAGCAAAAGCCCCGGAGACAGATACATTTTTAAAAGATTTTTGCAGTTCTTTATTTTCCTTTTCTGTTCATTTTTCTAAAGGAAGCAGTTCAAGGTTTTTAACAGCTATAGTATTGTATATCAGATAAATCTTATAACCTTTGTCTTCTCTAATACTATCTAAGAGATTATCAAATGTGGATGGGAAAAGGTCAGAAAAAGAAAAAAAGGGTATCCTTGAAATAAAAGTTTACTTAACGGTTTACATTTCATATGCTTCATCTGTTTCCTTTCCTGCTTAAGCCTTTATTTTTTTTCAAATCACAATGACATGGAAATATGGCCCTTGATTATGCACTAGAAATTGTTCTGGATCTGGCCTGTCACACAGTACAGGCTCGTGCTTTTATCAAAACCTGAGACCGGAATCCCCACATTCCTGTATTCCTGCCTGACAGGATTAGTAGTGGGCAAGACCACACTCATGAGGTCCACATCACTGCAGCATGAGGGAGAAGACACCTCAGTGGAGTCGTGAGCCCTTCCACTGTTTTACCCAATTGTGTGACTACAGTGGTTGGGCATGAAACTTCACTTTTAAAGGCATAAGCTTAGTGTCTGTGGTGGGTTGACCTTGGCTGGGTGCCAAGCTGCTTCATAAATCCCTTTCCCAGCCAGACAGGGGAGAGAAAATAAGCTGGAAAAGTGACTCATATGTTGAGATAAGGCAGTTTACTAAAGCAAAAGGGAAAGTTTGTACGCACACAAGCGAAGAGGAAAATAACAAGGTTTATTCTCCACTTCCCATTAGTGAGTGGTGTTCAGCCACTTCCCGAGAAGCAGGGCTTCAGCACACGTGGTTTTCCAGCAGGCAGACATTGTAAACATCAAATGCCCCCCCTCCCTTCCTGCTCCTTTCCTCAGCTTTTATATCTGAGCTGACGTCATATGATCAGGAATATCCCTTTGGTTAGTTTGGGTCAACTGGCCTACTTGTGTCCCCTCCCAGGATCTTGCCCTCGACTTGGGGGGTGTGGAGGAATGTTGAGAGACAGTGCTGATGCTCTGCCAGCACTGCTCAGCAGTAGCCAAAACACCGGTATGTTATCAACACCTTTCCAGCTACCAATGCAAAGCACAGCACTGTGAGGGCTGTTGTGGAGAAATAAACTCCATCTCAGCCAGACCTAATACAGGGTTGTGGTGAAGTACCTAGAATTTAAGTGTTATGGGATTCCTTAGTTTCAGTGGAAAAAGAGGAATTGCAATTAACAAGTTATGCGCTAACAAAGCATATGAGAAGAATTTCATGCATCGCTTTGGAATTTTGGTGGCACCTTAACATTAAAGCTAAAATAATTAGTGCAAATACACTGAAGTAGACAGCTTTCATGGTCCAGAGAGACTGGCTGGAATGTGGAGAGAGATGGATTAAAAATCTACAGAGGAGAGAAGAATATGTACTGTACATCTTGAGACCAGTGATCCAACTGAAGCAAAAATAAATGTGAGGAAAAAAAATAAAATTATGTGTATTGAAGGATTCAAGTCTAATGGAGATTATTAAAAACAGCTAATCAAGTTTTGAAGGAAGAGTTTCATATGAAATGCATATCTTAAGTATCCAAATTAAGAGAAATTAAACAGCATGATTGACTTTAATTGCTGAGCAAATTGTTAGAGAGTGATTATAATAAGCATCTATCATCAAATAAATGCTTAGCTTTAGCACAGCTCTTAGGCTGAGGAAAGGAATTTTCTCTTTTGATTCTTAAATATTCTGAAACAAGAGTACAATCCTGATTCTGTTCTTATTCAGCAAAAGAAGATAAACGGTGATATGAGGGGATCTAATGAATTGCTTTTAATTTTCCTTAATTTGAGCTACTCATCACTTTATAATAAGGGGGAATGTAAACTGCCATAAAAGACATCATTTGACACCAAAGTGAAAGATTTGCCTGAGCAACTTAAAATCCAGGAATAACCCATTATTGCTCTTACTGCTTTGCTTAATATGCTGTTGCTAACAAGGACCAGAAACAGATGCATAGAGAAAAAACAACTGCGAATTTCTACTCCCTCAAAAATCTTAACACCGGTAGCATTCCACAACAAGGGAAACAGAAGTTTTCAGGTACTGCAGCACTGAGTCAACTTAAGAGAGAAATGGTGGATAAAGATATTCACAGGCTGAATATTTTGTAAAGACAATAAAAATTGAATAAATTTTAAAATCCAAATGCCTGAATTCTGAAGTACTTTTGTTTTGAATTCCTGCTGCGCCTTTAGGGATGCTTGTAAGTGAAGGCACCAGTATATGACACTGGGGCTGCAATAAAAATCAGGTCATCTGGTCTATAAGAAGATAGGGCTCCAAAGGTCCTCCCTGAGTTCAGGAGGATTTTTTCATTACAATTTATGCATTTTCATTTGAAAAATTGCTGACATCAAGATACATTCAACAGCTAATCAGCAATACCACTGTTCTCCCTCCCTGCCCCCAAAATCACAAATAATTTCTTCTTGGTCCTATTTCAAGGAATGAGAGGGGCTTAGAGGGGCTTAAGATAAACATTTTCATGTCAACATAGAAAATACATGAAATACCATGTGATCCTTTTGTTTATAATAATTGTGGGGTTTTTTCCCTATTGTGCCATGAGTTATAAAAGCAAAAATAATTCCTGCTGTTTAATATTGGTAATATCACTTCTCAGTATATGCTTAGGTAAATCTCATGACACTTCAGGATGGAATGGATTTAATTACATAAAAGCATCAAAATATGTATTGCATTAGATTACCTCAAAACAAATGTTCTGTTTTTCTTCTTGTTTGCTTGAACAAATACATAATTGTCTGTAATGTTTGTCCAAGAAACATTGACCTTGTTTGTCATGCACAGTAGAGGCTGTAAAAGAAGGGTTCTAACACTAGGTGAATTCATTTTTATTAAGTTGGTAAAAATTTACAAATTGTATTGAATTTAAAACAGGTAAAAATGATTAGCACTATGTTAAATGATTTATTTTTAAATTCACAGAAGACTGCTGAAAGATAGGCATGAGAAAGAACAGTGACCATCATCATCCCTTCATTGTGGTCTTCCATTTAAACAGCCATAGAAGAATAGACTTCAGAATCTAGTATTAGTGATCTGATGACTCTTAAAAGTTTTTCTGGTGAATTCAGGAGTACTTTACTACAGTTTATGACATGAAAAGGCAAAAAGAAAATCTATGACCTCCTTTTTGTATAACAGTTCATATTAACACTAAGGAAAACTCATGCAGGAGGCTTTACTGCATAAAATAAGTAACTACGAGTCATAGTAGATTATACTAGACAGAAAGTTTGTACTTGTGCCTTACTGAAGTTCTTATAAAAGAAATATGCTCTTACTGAATTCAATTTTGATATATAGGTTCTCTTTCAAATAATATGTTCTGATCTTCTGAAACATTTTATATTTCTAACCCAAGTTATTTATCGCCTCTAGCCATGGTAATTTAATACAACAGCTCTCAATGAATTATTTAAACAATATTTTGTATTGTGAAATATTGTCTGTGAAGTCTTTCCCTGTAATGCCCACAAGAATCTTCTGTAAACACTGCAGCCTTACCAGTCCAGACAGGAAACTTCAGTGTAATGATGTTCAGCACCATAGCATTTACAGATATTCCTTTCAACATTCTTATTACTATGTGGCATCTGCTGAAGACTTTTCTCTTGACAGCTATAGGTCTTATTTTCACTGAGCATCCTGCACCAACTATGTGAAGTGTGCTGCTGAAACTTAGGTTATGCTTGTGGTTTTGCTTTTTACATTTTCACAGCTGACTTAAGATACCCAAGCAGGGAGATTATAGAGGTCTGGAAATTGTTTGGGAGTCTTATGTAAAAACCACTGATTTTTCCTATATGTCTAATTGTGAAAGTTTGCAGTAAGTTTTTCTCTATATAAGAAAAAATTGCTTTATGTAATCCCATTTTGATGAATATTCTGAATATTTTTATATGTACAGATTAATTTTGTTAATATCATTTATGTAATACAGGTGATAAAAATGGATATTCATACAGTTATTAATGCATTCAAAGAGTGAGTTAATTCATTATTTTTTCTAGAAATAAATATTATTCTTTCCAATTGTATCTTTCTTGCTGCTTTTGTAGTCAAAAGATCCTCTCTAATGAAGTAAAACTAATCTGCCATTCACAACTGTGAGTCTACGAGCATGTACTTAAAATATCATTTTGTCCTCTTTAATAAAAGTTATGGTTTCTTATCTTCCTTAGCAGCTCAGCTTCTACTGGAATTCCTTTAAAATTGCATGACTGGAATCACAAGTCCTTGAAATGACTATGTTGTTCTAACTGTTTCCATTCTAACACTGCATTTTTAGGGTCAAAGATTTTTAGCACTTGTCCACATGTGGGCACTCGGGAAGATTAATCTGCATTAATGAAGACTATGAATTTAGAAATCAATGATGTTAACTCCTTTTCAGTTCATTGAATGAATAAAACAAACTGAAGATACTTTAATTCAGAAAGAATTTTAATTTTCAAACTGTAGTATCCCACACAGAAATTTAATGAGCCAGCCCAGTTGATGCATTTAATATGTTCCTAGTGGTGTTTTGAGTTCAGCCATGTAGGCAAGCACATATCTGCTGTGAGGGCTTCAGTGACAACTCTCTCTAAAAAAAGACTGAGTCGAAATCTGGTGAAAATGAAATACGTACACACTGACATGATGCCATGCTGCAGGCTTAGTAAGTGACCAGTCAAGCACTAGTGTGAATAGTCGTGTCCAAATCTGAAATGTTTTGAGGTTCAGGTAGCACCTAAGATTTCATATCAGAAGTTACTATGAAGAACATACGAAAGCAGCAGAACTAAACTGTTACACTGGTGCAACTGGAGACAGTGCAGATTCCCAAATACATACTTGATACCTATGAGACAGAGAAAGAAAATACGAAGCATAAAACACAGTCCAATCTCACAATGAGCTGTTCTTCCACAGTAAGCTAGACCTCTCTGCTACCAGCAAGACTTTCCTTCAAACTGTTTTTGGTCACTGAAATATAAGAAAGATATTAAGCCATTAGAGAGCGTCCAAAGGAGGGCAATGAAGATGGTGAAGGGCCTTGAGGGGAAGCTGAATGAGGAGCAGCTGAGGTCACTTGGTCTGTTCAGCCTAGGGAAGAGGAGACTGATGGGAGACCTGATTGCAGTTACAGCTTCCTCATGAGGGGAAGAGGAGGGGCAGGCACTGATCTCTTCTTTCTGGCGACCAGTGAGAGGACCCAAGGGAATGGCCTTGAGTTGTGTCAGAGGAAGTTTAGCTTGGATAATAGAAAATGGTTCTTCATGCAGAGGGTGGTTGGGCACTGGAACAGGTTCCCCACGGAAGTAGTCACAGCACCAAGCCTGACAGAATTCAGGAAGCATTTGGATGATACTCTTAGGCACATGGTGTAACTCTTGGGGATGGTCCTGTGCAGGACCGGGAGCTGGACTCGATGATCCTTGTAGGTCCCTTCCCACTCAGCATATTCTGTGATTCTGTATAATTGAGAAGATGCCTTGGATGAATGGATTGCACTCTAGCATACTTTTGTTGAATAAGATGTAGCTTCTCCTCCTAAGGAGTGTGAGGTGTGAATCTTTGTCATGTTAATTTTTAAACACATTTTTGTCTTGTTAATAAGAGGTTGATATGTTGAAACTTATGTTATTGTTCTACTACAGGTATTTGTGTGAAGAAATGCACACCTGAATGGGCCTTTTGACCTCTTTTTCAACAGAGATAAATGGGCCCTTGTAGGATGCAATTTGTTTAAGTCTTCAAATAGTTGGATAGAGCTTCCTAGAAAGACTTGTTTCTTGTCTTGTCTGTAAGGGGCATCAGTCTAAAGATATTAGAATCATAGAATCATAGAATCATAGAATAGATTGGGTTGGAAAAGACCTCCAAGATCATCAAGTCCAACCCCTGATCCAACTCCAATTACTATAGCATGGCACTAAGGGCCACATATTGGTAGAATTTATTTTATCCAAGTGTAAATATCTAGAATCTCACACTAATAAAAAGTATCAGTGCTGAGATGAAAACCTAAAATACCCTTTAGACTAAGTACTAAAGCTGTGAGATTGATCCAGAACACTTAGTTATGCCTAAGTGTTTGAGGTATTTCACTCAAAAACTAGGTACCCGTGCTCATCCATATACCACAAATAATATCATATAGCACCATTAATTTTTGCTGGTACTGATCTTCTGGTCAAAGTGATGTATGAAGCTCACTGGGTTAAGCGATATAAAATATTTGTACAGGACCAAGCTCTTTCTCAGTGCCTTTGGTCAAGTATGGAACATATTCTTGAACAATACATAAATCTTGGTGTTTTGCATGGTTTCTCAAAGTTTCAATTTAAATGCTAGATAAAGTTGGGAATAAAGAGAGTTATGGTATTTATGGAAAGAATATTAACTTTTACTTTTGTATTCACTCTGTTTCCTCAGCCTATTTTCACTGTAGGAGATGTTATGATATCTAGACCTTCAGGTTTTAAGTGTCCACAGAACGATTCAGGTTAAAAGGAACCACAGAGGGTCACCTGATTCAACCTCCCTGCTCAAGCAGTGTCATCCTAGAGCACATTGCACAGGATTGTGTCCAGATGGTTCTTGAATATCTCCAGGGAGGGGGACTCCAAAACCTCTCTGGCTGAGGTTCAGTTCTTACAAGCAGTTGTTATAAACAGTTCTTATAAAGTGCTATAACAACTGGTATGATCATGTCCTTTTTTTTAAAATATGATGATGACAATATTTGAGAGTTGCTTATGTTCCTGTACACAACTAGATTCCTAGCAACACTTACTTTAATGTTTCACTTTCATACCCCCAGGTTTTTAAAACCTCTGAATCACACATAGGTACAACAGTAATAGAAGAAGTAATAAACCTATCCTATGTTTTAGTCTAATAAAACTGCATTTTTTCACTGTTTAATTACTTCTGAAATCTACAAAGATAAAATGGGAGATAGCTAGTATTAGTGCCTTAAGTGCAAACATCAAAACAACTTTTCTATTTTACTTAGAGAAGAAAAGACTATTAACGGTGCCTCCTGAAATCCTTGTACAGAAACTGTTTAAAATAAATAAAAACTTATTTAAAAATACCAACGTTTTTGATACAACGATGTTTCATTTTCCATTGAAAAGTATTAAACATGGTCAGTTAACACATGGTAGTGAACAGTAGAAAAGCAGCACTGAAATGGTACAGAGGTTCTAGACAGCAGCTCATGGAGAGAGGTTGCATAAACCATTACAGTTTTCTTAAAAAAGAATCTCTGTAAATGCAGATTATCACTGTATTTTCTTTAATTCCTTGAATAGGAATCTCAAGATGAAGACATCTAGCCCTTAACAGCCTATATTTCTAGGACAGGGAGGTTTTTATTATGATACAACCCAATGAAAGCTCATTTTGGAATACTGCCCTTAAACCTTTTGACAGCACAGACTATATTCACAGAGATCTTTGCAGTAATTATTTAATTTCACATCCATATCTAAGGAATTAGTTTTTCAACAAAGAATTTTTTTTGCCGGTTGGTTTAAGTGCTGATAACTAGACTCTTCTACCTCTTCCATATTTTTAATTGCTTAGTAAAGAAATATATTTGTAGTTAAAAAAAAAGTATTAAACAGGCAGAAGTTGTTTACTTGCTTGGACACCTGTGAAGGATTTTAAATGAAAAATAATTAAGCTCATATTTCTGTCAATATAGTTGATTCTTTTGGATTCATATGTTCACAATGCCATATTTAAGTGTACAAGGAAGATTTCATTTTCTGAAGTGAGATTCAGCTGACATCTATGGCTGTGCAAACTTGGGCATCTGGACTGCTTGAGTCTGTGCAGTCAGTGGAGAGAGACGCATCCTACTTTGTGCAAGTGTGTTGGCTGTTTCTAACCACTGTAACCACTCTGAGTGTGCAGAACAGAGCTTCTGCGTAGCTTAGATATCTGAATCTTGCTCTCAAGGATGTGCAAGTCTGGTGGAAAACCATTTGCACCCTAAGAGAATAGTGCTGTATTTTAACCCCAGCCAGCAACCAAGCCCCATGCAGCCACTCACTCCCTCATCAGGGGAATCGGGGAAAGAATCAGAAGTGGGTTGAGATAAGGACAGTTTAATAGGAAAAGCAAAAGCCACATACGCAAGCAAAGCAAAACAAGGAATTAGTTCACTGCTTCCCATCGGCAGGCAGGTGTTCAGCCATCTCCAGGAGAGCAGGGCCCCATCATGTGTAACAATTACAAACACCATCACATCAAATGTCCCCCCCTTCCTCCATCTTCCCTCCACTTTATATACTGAGCATAACATCATATGGTATGGACTACTCCTTTGGTCAGTTGGGGTCACCTGTACTGGCTCTGTCTTCTCCCAGTCTTCCATGTGCTTCCAACTTTCTTGCCAGTGTGGCAGTACAAAAACCAGAGAAGGCCTTGGCTCTGTGTAAGTATTGCTCAACAATGGCAGAAACATCTCTATATTATTTGCTAAGCTCAAATCCAAAAAGCAACCCCATCCTACTCATGGTGGAGAAAATTAGCTCTACTCTAGTTAAAACCAGCATGAACATATAGAGTCAATTCAGAGCATATTTCATGGCTACCAAAAAGAAAATACAGAAATGGGTCATTTCTACCCTGTACCTCAGGACACTGTAGTTGCAGGCACATCACTGCACACCACCCTTAGTTAATGTCACCAGAAGCTAGTTGAATGTTATCAGAAAGTAAAAAATACTTGAGTTTTCTGAACATCAGCTGAAACTCATTGATTTGCATTTTCACTGCTTCTTTCTTTCAGATTCCTCTATGATCTGAACTCCTCTGTAGAGAAAGCCTATGTGGCAGATGCTTCAACACTGCCATTGGAACAGTTCACAGTGATAGATACAGCACATAGGATGAGTCAAACAGATGCTAGCGACAAGAAAAAGTCTTGTCTCAGCTGTGTACACAAATTGCAGTGAAATACATGAAGAGAAACCATATGTAAAAAGATCCTACAGTTGTTGTTGTTCAGATGAGCAGTTTTTTCTAATAATTCCATCAATTCCGAAAGGTTTAAACTATTTGGTATTTGCACTGGTTTTTTTTTTTTCCTTTTTCCATAAACACAAAATAGACCTAGAATAGATTAACATTTCATAGAAAGACAACAAATTCTTTCTCTAGGAACAGCACAACTCGTGTCCTAGAAAATCATCTCCTGATAAATAGGCAGTGTAATATGTTCATTTTTCTCATTTAGATGTGTGTCTGAAATAATTCTGAGCTTATGCATTTGAAATTTTGTGTATCTGAGAGTAATGCTACATCACTTTCACCTGTCTGCTGGAAGTGGAGAGGCCCAGATACATACCGTAGTCTTGTGCTAGGGAATTTTTTCAGGGAAAATGCATTCAGTATTTTAAAGAAATCAGAGGCACAGTCTTTTTGGTTTTTTTTTGCTTGTTTGTGTCTTTCATTTTCTTACTGTGAGACTTTAATTTACTTTCGTTACTTTCATTTCCTTACTATATTTCTTATTACATATGTTTTCTTACTACTTTCCACCCTCCACCACCCATGTTCACAGCAGTGCCAAATAAAACATTAACAGGAGAAAATCCCTCTTTTTTTGGTGGTCCCGTGGAGAGAGCTGTTCTCGCTGTTGCTGTATCCTCGGTTGCCACCCAGTGGAGAAGACTGGAACTTCTGCTCGCAATCCCAAAAGTGAGAAGCCTTCTCATAGAGTCAGATTGTCCTGAGTTGGAAGGGACCCACAAGGATAGTCGAGTCCAACTCCTGGCCCTGCACAGGACACCGCAAAAATCACACTGTGTACCTGGACAGTATTATCCAAATTCTTCTTTAACCACGGTGGGCTTGGTGCCATTACCCCTTCTTACCCTCTGACCAGTAGCCATTTATTCTGCAAGCAAATATTTGTGGGTGATCTTTTTGGGGAAGCACTGCTTCCTTTTGTTGTTTTTAGTTGCTCCAACTTAGATTTAAAAGATCAACTAGCAACAGCATGGAATCTTGCTATAAAGCCCTCTGGTGTTTGCCACTTTTCTCCAGATATTTGCTGGGTGTGACCAGTGTGCTATATGCCATATACCAACCTGATACAACAATGCAGTTACATTTATAGTAATCTAAAAGCTCGTTAACATGGCAGGTGATCAGAGCTGTGATTTGCAACAATGCCTTGTATTCTAAAAAAAAAAAAAAAAAGATTACATTATTTTCAGCTTCTTATAATGTGCAGTTAAAAATCTCTTGTAACACAAACATCTTTTGGCCTTAGCTATGTTTAAACAAGCAGCTCACAGCTTTGAGGAAAGAAAAACAAACCACCCAAACCACAAACCTGTTTTCCAGTTTGTATTACTGAGTTTTCTGACTCATTCTGTACTTATTTCATCTAAGTGTTTGCAATTGCTGTACAAAGCTAATATAGGCAAGTGTTGGCAGCCATTGGTATTCAAGTAGTGTATCATGAGGAAATACTCTGAGTATTTAACAAAAGGAGGAGAACAGAGTAGATTGAATTAGAGTAGGGAAAAAAAAACAAGAATGTTGATAACTCTGAAGAAGAGAGACATGGAAGACAGTCACCAGTATCCTCCATATCAGAAGCAATCCCTGAAGAGCCATCACACTGCTCCAGTCCACAGCCCCAAGGGTGTCCAGAGCAGACCAGACACATAAGGATAAAGTTATCTGGTAAATACTCTTTCCTTTGGAAGTTTGCAGTAGGCCATTGCTGTGACAAAAGCCAAGTTACAAAGTATCTAATAGTGCTTCCTTTCTTTAGAAAGATTTAAAGTGACAGACCCAAAGTCTTCAAATTATCCCTCACATTTTCAGCTGAAAAGAATCCTTCTTATCTTGTCTATTAGCTGTTATTTCTATTTTTCAATTTTTTCCCCCAAAACCTTTATCAGGAGAGGAGGGCAGGGCTGTTTCTGCTTGTGATGGCTCATGTAGGGTTTCCAAATTTGTGAGATATTCAACTTCTCTAAAGCCCTCCTCACATTAGCATACCCCTGTCTTTTACTGATGAAACGAAGTTATAGCATGCAAGACAGAAACTTTGGAGAATATAAAACCTATGTGTCTGTACTCTTCTCATTGTTTGCAGCTTGAATTAAAGAAAACCAAAGAATATGCTATAATTTATCCTCTGCCAAGAACAAGTGTTCAGGATTCCGATGAGGGGAAAAAAAAAATATTTTTCACCTTATGTGTAGAACTTCTATTGTTAGTCAGGGCTTAGAAACAGAGAAAAGCCTAAGTTAGGAAGGGACCTCTGGAATGACTTCTACAAACTTGAGTAATAAGTCAAGGCCATAGATTAGGATATTCAGGACTCTGTCAAGCTGAGTAGCATTTTCAATGACAGAGATTTTGCTAACTTTTAGAGCAGCCTATTCCAGTGTTCAGCTGATCACAGGGTGCCTTTTTTCATATATTTAGACAGCGTTTCCCCTGAGCAAGTTGTGCACGTCAGTGTGCATCTTTGTGAAAAGATTATATTCTCCTTCTCTATACCTATATTTTAGATATTTTATGAAGTGTGTGGTGAGATTCCCCTAAGCCTGGCTTTTTGAGGCTGAATCACAGCTGTATAAAGTATGGCCAGATATCATTAATGTTTGATATATAAATGTATATCCCAAATGATTAGTAGGGAAATTAAATAGTCGACAGCTAAGATTTGGGAGAGTTCTCAGCGGAGAAAAAAAAATCCCACCCATTTATAATCCTGAGCATATGTGCAGAAACTGGAGCGGGATTCTTGACTCCTAAATTACGGACTCATTACCCACTTGCTTTCTACTTGAAGAAGATACAGATGCACTTACATTAGAATTTTAATTTGGAGTAGGAGTGTGCTTTTGACACATATCTCTCAGTCATCTCCAGTTACATCAGTTCATGTTGTGGAACAGCCTTGGGGAAAATAAACAGGATTCCTTTCAAATGAAACTCAGCAGTGAGGTGTGCCTGAAGATCGCATCTAATGCACTCTGACTACAAATGGGCATTCAGTCTCTTGGGATTAGAGTAGATCTAATCAAGTATTCTTTCCCATATAGGTATCTGTGTTGCAGATATTGGGTCATAAGTATCAAGTTTTTATAGAAAAAAAATAAAATTTGTGACTGTTCTTTAACAGAATTGTTATTCTGTTATAGATACATGCTGGTATCGGGCATGGATTGTTATGGCTCACCACATTGTTATAAGTTAGTTAAGAATTTAGACAACTCAGTTCCAATTAAAAATTGATAAATTTATTAAGCAAGCGATAATAAAGCAAACAGCGCTGGGTGGCCTGGGGGGCCAGCGCCCCGCCAGAGACACACACACCCTGCTTGAAAACCGGGCCTTTGTACTTTCTCGATATCAGTTGTTGAATATTCAT